>NC_034181.2:23094203-23141703 GCF_002021735.2 Oncorhynchus kisutch | reverse complement strand
ATCAATGTTATGCATTTTCAGCCATTCCTGAACCTGAGACCAGAAACAGGCTACCTGAGGGCAGTACCAAAATAAATGGTCTGTTGATTCTGTATCCTCACAACAATATCTGCAGAGCATCGATGATTGTATGCCCCAAATATTCAAAACAAATTTGGTGGCAAGAATTCTCTATAACAATTTTAGCTGAAAAGCTCAATGTCTTGAATCATGCGTCGTTTTATATATCAACTCATACACCCTGTATCATGGAATCGGTACATCAACAATCTCTTCCCAACTGTTTTGCAACCTGTATGGCACTGCTGCCAACATCCTGGTCCTCAAATGAAACTGGTTTACTTTCCTATTTATGCTATTTTTATTCCTCTGCCAGTTTTGATCCTTTATATTGGGCAGACAGACCAGTTCCCTACCTCCTGCCTCCTGCCACCTGCCTCCTCCATTTTCGGGGTAATGCTGTAATCAATTGGTTGTACTCTTGGATTGAGCAGTCCTTCCTGTACAATTCTGATAACAGCATGAAAGACATAACTCTACCATTCCAATTTACAGAGATGCTGGTTTGCCATTCTTTCCTGGGGATAACCAAGGTTGGGGAGGATATGTACTGTACTTCTCTTCTCCCGTGGTCAAGTTTACCTCCCAAACTTAGCAATTATGTCAAATATAAACCATGTGTAAATGTTCTGGCTGACATTCCCTGTGTTCGGTACGGTTCACAGATGATTTAGTTTCACTCTGCAGTCTTTGATGTAACGTAAGGTTGGCTCTATGCCTCCTGAAATGAGAGCGTTGAGGGTTCACAGTGGTGAGGGGTGTTCTAGGGTCAAAGAAACTATACTGTGTATTTGTTCAGTTCTAGCCATATTGAGTTTTTATCTCTTCTTGTAAAATCCATACTGTTTTAGAAGCCCTTGGGAGATTTGCACAGGCATTTATATCCTGCAAATCAATATGCAATAAACGTGATTGACGATTTCAGATTTATGCACAGCTAAATGATATATTGGTTTGTTGTTACCATTTGAACAGCAGTGGTCTTCCCATTAGGTTCTACGTCTTTCATGTGTCCCTTGCTGAGTTCTGCGTTAACTCACCCCTCCATACACATGCATCCCTAAGCCTAATAAAAAGAAGCAGCTGTCAGAACATGAGTCCACAGGGGATTTGTGCAGCTGTCCGGGAATCCACAAACATCATCACGCAGACACACAAACAATCTCAAATACACACACACACACACACACACTTTCCTACACACTCATGTGCACAAACTCCTACACACAAATGCACTGGCAGTTTGTGCAGACATGAGATAACGTCCCAGAATGTTTCCAAGGGCAGGAAGGCTTGTCAGACATCAGAGGGAGCAGTATTAGCCTAGGCTGATTCATTACATGTGTTGATCTGCCTCCAATTAAATTGACCTTTGAGCTCTGTCTGAGTCCCAAATAGAACCATTTTACCTATATAGTGCACAGTCCTATATAGGGCCCCTATCAAAAGTAGTGCACTATATAGGGAATATGGTTCTATTTGGGAAGCAGACTCTGGCTCTGCTGACTCTGCCTCCCAGCCACAGCCCTCTCTCTGCCTCTCTCTTTCTCTCTCCCCCCCTCTCTCCCTCTCACCCTCTCTCTCCCTCTCACCCTCTTTCCCCTCTGGTAGCCTGGTCTCCCTCTCCGCTCTGGTAGCCTGGTCTCCCTCTCCCCTCTGGTAGCTGACCTGGGCTGACCTGGTCTGGACTGGGCTGACCTGGGCTGACCTGGGCTGGGCTGGGCTGACCTGACCTGGGCTGGGCTGGGCTGACCTGGGCTGGGCTGACCTGGGCTGGGCTGGGCTGGGCTGGGCTGACCTGGGCTGGGCTGACCTGGGTTGGGCATGTTGGAGTCACTGGAGGAGCATTGTTCACCATGGTCTCCTCAGTCAACTCTGTCTGTAGTCATGTAGTCTAGATAAGAGGGGCTACTGTAGCCTAGTTGGCAGATCTAGTTTGTGCTTTACTCCTCTGAGTGACATTGACATATGTATGACATGACAGCTAGAAAGTTGTATCAAGTGATAATAATATATATATATATATATATATATATATGTATATATATAAAATTTACAGTATATACAGTGCATTCGGAAAGTATTCAGACCCCTTGCCTTTTTTCACATTTTGTTACGTTACTTATTCTAAAATGGATTCAATAGTTTTTTTCCCTCATCAATCTAAACACAATACCCCATAATGACAAAGTAAAAACTGTTTAAAACATTTTTAAACATGACATTCAGACCCTTTACTCAGTACTTTGTTGAAGCACCTTTGGCAGCAATTACAGCCTCGAGTCTTCTTGGGTATGACGCTACAAGCTTGGCACACCAGTATTTGTGGAGTTTCTCCCATTCTTTCTGCATATCCTCTTAAACTCTGTCAGGTTGGATGGGGAGCGTTGCTGCACAGCTATTTTCAGGTCTCACCAGAGGTGTTCAAGTCCGGGCTCTGGCTGGGCCACTCAAGGACATTCAGAAACTTGTCCAGAAGCTACTCCTGCATTGTCTTCGCTGTGTGCTTAGGGTCGTTGTCCTGTTGGAAGGTGAACCTTCACCTCCAGTCTGAGGTCCTGAGCACTCTGGAGCAGGTTTTCATCGAGGATCTCTTTGTACTTTGCTTCGTTCATCTTTCCCTTGATCCTGACTAGTCTCCCTGTCCCTGCCACTGAAAAACATCCCCACAGCATGATGCTGCCACCGCCATGCTTCACCGTGGGGATGGTGCCAGGTTTCCTCCAGACATGACGCTTGGCATTCAGGCAAAATAGTTTAATCTTGGTTTCATCATACCAGGGAATCTTGTTTCTCATGATCTGAGAGTCTTTAGGTGCCTTTTGGCAAACTCCAAGCGGGCTGTCATGTGCCTTTTACTGAGGAGTGGCTTCCGTCTGGCCACTACCATAAAGGCCTGATTGGTGGAGTGCTGCAAGGATGGTTGTCCTTCTGGAAGATTCTCCCACCTCCACAGAGGAACTCTGGAGCCATGTACTGTCAACTGTGGGACCTTCTATAGACAGATGTGTGCCTTTCCAAATTATGTCCAATCAATTGAATTTATCACAGGTGGACTTGAATCAAGTTGTAGAAACATCTCAAGGATGATCAGTAGAAACAGGATGCACTTGAGCTCAATTTCGAGTCTCATAGCAAAGGGTCTGAATACTTATGTAAATGAGGTATTTCCATTTTTTATTTTTAATACATTAGCAAACATTTCTAAAAACCTGTTTTTGCTTCGTCATTATGGGGTATTTGGTGTAGATTGACGAGGAAACATTCATTAAAAAACATTTTAGAACAAAGCTGTGGCAACCAGATCTGGCAACCTGGCTACAATTTTCAAAGTTTCTGTCTTTTGACCAATACACATCTACTTTCTCTTCCTATAGTTCTCCCATGATTATAATGACATCCTCGAGTAAGAACGCAAAGTGTCTGACGTGTTTGAATCAAAAGGCTCATCAATTAATACAGTTCTATGTGCCTTTTTTACAGATCCTCTCCAGTAGTTTGACTGCACTTATAATGGTTTCAGATTTAATGAAAGGGATGGATATTTCTCAAGTTACATGGTCTCTATATTATCTGATTTCGCTGTGAATGTTATAATTTCTGAAAAAAGTGGTGACACGATGAACAATATACAGGCAGCAGTACACCATGGCTTCATCCCAAATGACACTCTCTTCCCTATATAATGCATTACTTTTGCGCAAACTGGCTCTAACCAGAATAAAAAGAGTGTGTTAGGCCCCGGTGCACAACTGAAAAAGAGGACAAGTACATTAGAGTGTCTAGTTTCAGAAACAGATGCCTAAATTCCTCAACAGGTAGCTTCATTAAATAGTACCCGCAAAACACCAGTCTCAACGTCAACAGTGAAGAGGTGACTCCGGGATGCTGGCCTTCTAGGCAGAGTTCCTCTGTTCAGTGTCTGTGTTCTTTTGCCCACCTTAATCTTTTCTTTTTATTGGACAGTCTGAGATATGGCTTTTTCTTTGTACCTCTGCCTAGAAGGCCAGCATCCCGGAGTCGCCGCTTCACTGTAGACGTTGAGACTGGTGTTTTGCGGGTACTATTTAATGAAGCTGCCTGTTGAGGACTGTGAGGCGTCTGTTTTTGTGTTAGTGTGTTGTGGGACCAAAACTGGACCCTAGACATGAACAGAGTCATTGCTAATTAACTTATAATTGTTTGTTATTTTCAGTCAGTCAGCATCAAGGTGCATAAGGCAAGGCCAAGGGACACAGTAATCTCAGTCTTTAACCGTAGGTGACATTGGGTCGTTTCGACAAAGGTTAAAAATTCCTCATAAACTGTTTTATCAGGTGATAACAATGTTTATGCCTCACCTTATTTCTTATCTCAGTTGATTTATGAGGTTATAGAGATACATCCTATTGTTAGAAAACCACTTTGGTATTTATGAAAGTCATAGTAAAGGATATTACATTGTGTAATACAGTTATCAAATTTAATTGATTTATTGCCTTTATTTAACCAGGTAAGTCTTTGAGAACATATTCTCTTTTACAATAACAACTTTGAAAAAATGGACAAAAAAAGAGGACAACGAACTGTCTGTCTATCTATCTATCTACACGACATCACCAAATGTATGTGGCCACCCCTTCAAATTTGTGGATTTGGCTATTTCAGCCCCACCCGTTGCTGACAGGTGTATAAAATTGAGGACACAGATATGCAATCTCCATAGACAAACATTGGCAGTAGAATGTCAGTGACTTTCCATATGGCATCGTCATAGGATGCCACCTTTCCAACTGCTAGAGCTGCCCTGGGCAACTGTAAGTGCTGTAATTGTGAAGTGGAAACGTCTAGGAGCAACAATGGCTCAGCCGCAAAGTGGTATGCCACACAAGCTCACAGAACGGGACCGCCGAGTTCTGAAGCGGGGAGTGCATAGAAATTGTTTGTCCTCGGTTGCAACACTCCCTACCGAGCTCCAAACTGCCTCTGGAAGCAACCTCAGCACCAGAACTGTTCATCAGGAGCTTCATGAAATGGGTTTCCATGGCCGAGCAGCCGCACACAATCCTAAGATCACCATGCGCAATGCCAAGCATCGGCTGGAGTGGCGTAAAGCTCGCCGCCATTGGACTCTGGAGAAGTGGAAACGTGTTTTCTGGAGAGATGAATCACTCTTCACCATCTGGCGACGGACGAATCTGGGTTTGGTATTTTTTATATTTTTTAGGGGGCCCCCTCCTGGCGTCCACACAAAACATGAAACATGACAATATACAGAACATTAATAGACAAGCTCAAGGACAGAACTACATCAATTTAAAAAAGGCCCACATAGCCTACATATCAATACATACACACAAAATATCTAGGTCAAATAAGGGAGCGGCAATGTGTGAGCTGTTGCTTCATCTGTTTTTTGAAACCAGGTTTGCTGTTCATCTGAGCAATATGAGCTGGAACAGAGTTCCATGCAATAATGGCTCTATATAATACTGTACAATTTCTTGAATTTGTTCTGGGTGCTGTGAAAAGACCCCTTGTGGCATGTCTGGTGGGGTAACTGTGTGTGTCAGAGCTGTGTGTAAGTTGACTATGCAAACAATTTGGGATTTTCAACACATTAATGTTTGTTTTAAAAAGAAGAAGTGATGCAGTCAGTCTCTCCTCAACTCTTAGCCAAGAGAGACTGGCATGTATAGTATTTATATCAGCCCTCTGATTACAGTGAAGAGCAGTGCCGCTCTGTTCTGGGCCAGCTGTAGCTTAACTAGGTTTTTCCTTGCAGCACTCGACCACACGACTGGACAATAATCAAGATAAGACTTAACTAGAGCCTGCTGGACTTGCTCTTTGGAATGTGGTGTCAAAAAAGCAGAGCATCTCTGTATTACGGACAGACCGCTCCCCTTCTTTACAACCATTGAGTCTATATGTTTTGACCATGACAGTTTATAATCTAAGGTAATGCCAAGTAATTTAGTCTCCTCAACTTGTTCAACAGCCACACCGTTCATTACCAGATTCAGCTGAGGTCCAGAACATTAGGAATGATTTGTACCGAATACAATGCTCTTAGTTTTAAAGATGTTCAGGACCAGTTTATTACTGGCCACATTCCAAAACAGACTGCAACTATTTGAAGGGTTTCAGTGACTTCATTTTCTGTGGTTGCTGATGCATTTATGGTTGAATCATCAGCATACAAGAGTAGCAGGCCTAGAGAGCTGCCCTGCGGTACACCACAATAGAAAAGCTTCCATTAATGAAAACCCTCAGCGATCTATTAGATAGATAGCTCTGAATCCACGATATGGCAGAGGTTAAAAACACATACGTTTTCTCAACAGCAGGTTATGGTCAATAATATCCGTACAGCTCCCACAATCTTCTTATTATCCATTTTTTTCAACCAATCATCAGTCATTTGTGTCAGTGCAGTACATGTTGAGTGCCCTTCTCTATAAGCCTTCTGAAAGTCCGTTGTTAATTTGTTTACAGAGAAATATGATTGTATTTGGTCAAACACCATTTTTCCCCAACAGTTTGCTAAGAGCTGGCAGCAAGCTGATAGGTCTGCAGTTAGAACCAGTCAAGGCCACTTTACCACTCTTGGGTAGCGGAAAGACTTTGGCTTCCCTCCAGGCCTGAGGACAAAGACTCTAGGCTCAGATTAAAGATATGACAGATAGGAGTGGCTATAGAGTCAGGCACCGTCCTATGTAGCTTTCCATCTAAGTTGTCAGTGCCAAGAGGTTTGTCGTTGTTGATCAATAAAAATGTTTCCATCTCCCACACTAACTTTACACATTTCAAAATTGCAATGCTTTTAATTTATTATTCGTATGACGGCTCGATGTTAGTTGTTGGCATTTCCTGCCTAAGTTTACCCACTTTTCCAATTAAGTAATCATTAAAATAATTGTCAACATCAACTTGTGTGATGAATAAGCCATCTGATTCAATGTAAGATGGAGTTGAATTTGTCTTTTTGCCCATAATCTCATTTAAAGTACTCCAAAGCTTTTTTCCATCATTTATATTGTTTCTTCTTGCGTTCAGTGACATGATTTCGCAATTTGCAGTAAGTCAGACAGTCAGATTTGCAGCCACTCCTTTCCCCCCCATCTCTTTCAATCATACAGTTCTCAATACCTCATCAATCCATGGAGCTTTAACAATTAATACATTTTTAAAATGTTATTTAACTAGGCAAGTCAGTTAAGAACAAATTCTTATTTATAATGATGGCCTACCCCAGCCAAACCCTAACCCGGACGACACAGGGCCATTCTTTTATTAGTTGACTTAGTATTTGGACAAAACACTTGAAGCTATTTTCTTGTTGTTGTAACAACTGCTTGTGGAACTATTTTTGTTTGTTTTTAAAGATCCTTCACCTGTGATAAAGAGACACCACTGTCCTCAACCGGTACTCCTGCTGGCTTTGGTCTTTGTCATGGTAGCAACGTAGGCTACACTGTTACTCCTCACAGTTCCAGACAGGGCAGGTCGCAGGGAAGATTGAAAACAACAACAAACAGCAGGGATCTTGACAGTCACAAGGGTAACCCGTCGCGGGCTGCATTCAAGCCCTCAAGAAAACCAAGCTAGCTGCTATGCCAAATAGCTCCTTAGACCCAGCCTTGGTTGGCAGAATCACTGGACAGAGAGTTGTAGTCCCAGCAACTGATGCCAACCATGTCACGGGATCCAAACTCAAAAGTTAGCTAGCTACTAAGAAACTTTTCAAGAAACTTTCCAAACAACAAACTGAGCTCTCCCTCATTCCGCGTTTGGCATATGCAAGGTGAACATTACCTGCCAAATGCATAGTGATAACTGTAAAGTTTGGTGGAGGAGGAATAATGTTCTGGTGTTGTTTTTTATTGTTCGGGCTAGGCCCTTAGTTCAAGTGAAGGGAAATCTTAACGCTATAACATACAATGACATTCTAGACGATTCTGTGCTTCCAACTTTGTGGCAACAGTTTGGGAAGGCTCTTTCCTATTTGAGGATGACAGTGCCCCCCTGCAAAAAGCGAGATCTATACAGAAATGGTTATTTGAGCTCGGTGTGGAAGAACTTGACTGTCCTGCACAGAGGCCTGACCTCAACCCCATCGAACACCTTTGTGATGAACTGGAACGCCGGCTGCAAGCCAGGCCTAATTGCCCAACATCAATGCCTTACCTCACTAATGCTCTTGTGGCTGAGTGGAAGCCACAAGAGTAGGTGTCCACATACTTTTGGTCATGTAATGTAGATAGATAGATAGATAGATAGATAGATAGATAGATAGATAGATAGATAGATAGATAGATAGATAGATAGATAGATAGATAGATAGATAGATAGATAGATAGAGACAGTATCTATACAACCAACCCACTCTAATGAGTGTGTCTCGTATGCATTTGGCATCTTTTCTAGTAATGACATTTTCTACTGCGTAATGCATGGCAGTGACTGTATATTTAAAATGTTCTATTTGTAGATCCTCTCTAATAGCCTGCTGCCTTCATCTTCTCTATGAAGATATCTAATCATATAGAAAACAAACTACATCAAAGAATACCTGTCTTTCTGAAACATCAAATCAAAATCGAATCAAAGTGTATTGGTCTCGTGCACACGGTACAGTGCTTGCTAACTCTCCTCTACAATGCAGTACAATAACAATATCAATCAAGAATCAAATGCCAAATACAGTCCAACAATAACAAGAAATACAAAATGTAAGATGAAAAAAAAAGTCTGAAAACATATCTGGACCATTGAAGGTGTAGGGTAATGCTGTCAAACCCAGAGGTCAGCTGTTTATTAATTTATTGCTCTCTTTGAATGTTCCATTTGAGGGAACTTTGACTTACAAATAATTAAGCAGAGCTTCAAATAGAAGCAACAACACAACACAAAGTGAAGTGAATGATTTGAATGTATCTCATTAGCATGCGTAACCATTTGCAAAACACGCTCCTACTTTCAACACTAATAATGTATGCTGGAATCAAAGCCTGTGTATTTTACAAGGGGGTGGGGGGAGGATAGATCTGCATAATTTGCCGCTGATGTTGACTCGGGTAATGAAGAGAACACAAATTCTGAGGATTGCTCTTGCTCTCGTTTCTAATATCATTACTACCATTTCAACATCATTGGCCTAATTGTTGTTGTTAGTAGTACTGATAAATGCTTCCCTGGGATAAGGAGTGTGTGTGTGCTCGTGCGCGGGTGCAAGTGCGTGCGTGTGTGCGTCCTTAGGGGCTGTGTGGTTATCACCGCAGGTGAGCGGGGCAGAGTTGGGAGGGGCAGAGGGGTTGCTGGGGGGTTGGGGGTAGGGTGGGAGGTGTTTGGCGAGAGCGTAAGGCCCCTGGGAGAGGTACAGAGGGATGAGTCCATGTTCAGGTGTGCCTCCCCTCCCTCTGGGCTCCCTCCTCTCTTAGCTCCCCTCCCTCTGGGCTCTCTCCTCTCTTAGCTCCCCTCCCCCTGGGCTCTCTCCTCTCTTAGCTCCCCTCCCTCTGGGCTCTCTCCTGTCTTAGCTCCCCTCCCCCTGGGCTCTCTCCTCTCTTAGTTCCCCTCCCTCTGGGCTCTCTCCTCTCTTAGCTCCCCTCCCTCTGGGCTCTCTCCTCTCTTAGCTCCCCTCCCCCTGGGCTCTCTCCTCTCTTAGCTCCCCTCCCTCTGGGCTCTCTCCTCTCTTCATTCCCCTCCCTCTGGGCTCTCTCCTCTCTTAGCTCACCTCCCTCTGGGCTCTCTCCTCTCTTAGCTCCCCTCTCTCCCCCAGGAGACACATGGTGAGAGTGATTGGAGAGCTCTGCAGGGATGAGATGAGGCTCCACTCTACTGTTCATCTGTTACAGACAGGGCCAGTGGGATTCTGATCTCTCCTGAGGGGGAACGCTGAATTAGGGCAATGGGCGTTTGTGGTTTTTAAGGTTGACTTGTTTGTTACTGTGTGGTGGAGGAGGAGGGGGGATGTGGGAGGATGAGGAGGGAGGAGGCCTCCTACTTAGCTATCTGTGTGTGGTATATAATCCTCACACTAACACATCCTGGCTGGTGGGTTGTTCTTGTTCATTTGTTTATGTGCTACAGCTCATTTGTGAATTCTGTCTGTGTTATTTTAATCTGGTGAGTGACTGTCTTCTCTTATCCCAGTGTCACTGCCAAAAATAGAAACGCCATCTTGTTGCAATTTCACAAGCTCATATTTGTTCCACTCGCAAATATGATGTAGTCCTTCCTGACTGACTGCACTGTATCCAGAGAGAGTTATGGAAGCTTATGCGTTTCCCTTTTGATGTGGTCATTTATTACGAGGTGAATGAATAATACATGATTAAGACACGTAATGGATACACTGGGACCGGCAGTAAGTCCACTACTTTGTCCTTGGGCAATTTTTTTGCCTGGGACTTTGAGTGTTGTGGCTGTTACCATTGCAATAGGAGGGAGGGAGATGGATGTAATGTTGAAGGAGGATGGGTGGGGGGGTGAGTGGAGGAGGAGGCAGAAGCGACGTGTCGGGGGCTGCTGAACTGAGGAGGAACAAAGCCAGGAACTCCAATACCACTCGCTCTCCTTCCTTCCCCTGCCTCCTAGCAGCTGCCACTTCTGAGCCTGAAGAAAATGAAGGCAGATGAATCAATTTGGCCTGTGGCCCTAAAGTGCACTTGTCTGTGCCCCAGCCTGGCAGGGAATAATGAACAGATAGATTGAGCCGGTGCTCTGCGGCACTGAGGTGCCTCTCTCTGCTGCTGCCTGCCTGATGCATAGCATTGTTGGGCTGGGCCACGCCACCTCCCCCTCCCTCCTCTCCTCCCCATCCCCCAGCAGCAGAGTCTTTCTCCCTCACTGCGTCTCGTTGGGTTAATGGGGGTGAGGGTCCTTTGCGCAGGACACTTTTCAGAACAAATTAGAGGAAGGATCTGTATCCTGGCAAACGCCCTATTCCTGCCCTGCATCTCCTTTTGTCCACCCTGCCGACCGTAGCCCTTCCAAAGCCCCACAGCCAGCAGAGAGGAGCTGTGAAGAGAGGAGATGAAGGTAGAGAAACAGCCAGGAGGATGTCCAGGTCTGGAGGAGGGTAATAAGGACTGACACCGGGATGAGGCTGAAGCACAACCTCCCAGACTACAGCTGACATGTGGAGAAAGGGCGGGGAGAGGAGAATGAGGAGAGAGAGGGAGAGGTGCTGAGGGGCTGAAAGCTTTCTAATTGGAGCAGGACGGTTGAGACCCTTCTGACACGGAGGCCCTGAAATGGCTGGCCTGCAAGGTGAGAAGAAAGAGCATGACAACAAAGCATCCCCCAGCAGCCACCAGCTCCCTGCCTGCCTCCCTGCCGGCGGGTGGCTGACTGCAGGTTGATCGACATGGGGGAGAGGCGGATTAACCTAGCCTACAGTAGCTTAGCCTAGCGTGAATGGACTATGTCAGACTCACTGAAACACTGCTGTTTTTATTAATGTCACAACAAGCGTGGTTTGTTCTTAGTTTTTTTCCCTTTCTTTATAAACCCCTGCAGTTCAGTTCAGTGTAAATGAGCAGGCTCAAATCGGCAGTCAGCAGCTACTCAACTTGGGAGAAATGAAGATGCTAGAGGGCCCTTTGAAGCTAATTAAAGAGCACAGAGCAGAGCCTCCAGAGAGAGTTTGTCCGCAGAACAGACATGTTCAATACCCAGACTAATGGGCCTAATTTCCAGTGCATTATTCATGTACAACACACACGTTACTTGTGTAGTTTTTTATTTCTGCGGAGCGCCTTTAATGGGGAGCAGAGAACCACTCTCAGCCGCTTGAACTCAACCTGTTTAACCTTGCCCGTGCTGCGCCTGGCAATTCTCCACGTTGTCTAAAACATGGCCCTTTAGAGAGCTATTCCCCCTAGCGTTACCCAGAGTGCGTTTCAAAGACTTCCCATGATCCTTCAGTGCTTCAGGGAACCATTTTGACCTTGATCTTTGTCACAGGATTGGCCAATCAGATCTCAGATGAGACCTTTAGAGCCTCCCACAAGTCCTCTGTAATGTAGCCTTGCCCTTCAGTGCTAGTGAGAGAACAATTAGCGTGTGTCCCAAATGCCACCCTATTCTCTATGTTGTCTTCCACTAAATTATTCTCTATGTGGTGGTGCACTACATAGGGAATAGGCTGCCACTTCAGACATGCCCTTAGTAAAAAAAAAATGAAGAGATACTGATAGATCTCAACCGTTTAAAGCCTCTCCTTGGACCTGAACTAAACACACCCTTAATCACAGTCTGACATGGCCAACAGGGCCGGCAGTCTCTATCACAGGCGGTGAATGTAAGCCTGAATCAATTCCTCCCGTCCTGCTGAACAATAGGTTAGAGAGCCTCCTAACAGGCAGGCAGCCAGGCAGGCAGGCAGGCAGCATCGTTAAGCTTGATACCTTGTTAGCCCCTCTACTCTGATCAATAATCAATGTGATTGCTGACTGAGGATCCACCACTACAGGACCTGCTGTAGTGTTAACACCGTGGCTGGGAGATTTGTCAGCGCTGATGCCTGGTAAACAAAGTAATCAGAGTGCCTGACTGTCTCCCTGGCTCTCAGTGAACTGCACTTGACTTGACAAGATGACGTGAACCTAACCCCCCCCCCCCCCCCCTCTCTCTCTCTCTCTCCCCCTCCCTCCCTTCCTCCCGTTGTCTGGAAGTGGGCTGGGTTCTTTGTGCTGCTCTCCCTAACAAAAGTAACAATCATAAAGCCTGCCATCCATTTTGAGATTCAAGGAATGGTTAGCTTGACAGCCAGTGAGAGAGATGCAGAGAGAAAGAGAGATGGAGAGGCAGAAAGAGGTAGAGAAAGAGTGAGTTGTATGACGGCAGACACCTGATTACGACCACCTACAGGGTCACACTCTCCTTCCTTCGTTCCTTCCTGTCTGTCTGTCTGCACCCTGATTGCAGTATGTTGTCGTAGCATTCTGCCATTCTGCCGGGCTGTCACTGCTGACCTCAACACCATGCTAGCACCTTTCATCCAATCAGCAGGCCTCATCTGGTCTGACCGGGGCCTCACCAGGCAGGGTAATTAGAAAGAAAATGTGTCTATTTGGCTTGTTGCTGCTAGTCGCTGGGCAGACATACAGAAGGGCTGACAAACAGCCAGGCCAGCCTCTTGCCTCTCTTTCTCTCTCTCAGCCAGGTGGCAATGCCTCCGCCACGCCGCCTCAGTACAGGACCTGTCAGATTAACTGATGACCCTTTTAATTCTACACGGCCGGGGGCCATAATTGATATTTACAGGGAAAGGTTAATTGTAGCAGTGATGTGTTTAAATGACAGTGGAGATCTGGAGACCGAGGCTAGCCACCGCGTGCTAGGGCCACCAGGGACCAGAGCAGGCTGCTAGTCAAATGGATTACACCCAACAGGCAGCCATCAGCCGTCCCCATTGTCCTCAGAGAGGGGCTTGTAGAGGGCTGATAGGACGAAGTGCTCCTGCGGTGGGGTGGGCTACCTCCTATCTCCTACTCCTCCTCGACTGACTGTGGCAGTGTGGCTACCTCCTATCTCCTACTCCTCCTCGACTGACTGTGGCAGTGTGGCTACCTCCTATCTCCTACTCCTCCTCGACTGACTGTGGCAGTGTGGCTACCTCCTATCTCCTACTCCTCCTCGACTGACTGTGGCAGTGTGGCTACCTCCTATCTCCTACTCCTCCTCGACTGACTGTGGCAGTGTGGCTACCTCCTATCTCCTACTCCTCCTCGACTGACTGTGGCAGTGTGGCTACCTCCTATCTCCTACTCCTCCTCGACTGACTGTGGCAGTGTGGCTACCTCCTATCTCCTACTCCTCCTCGACTGACTGTGGCAGTGTGGCTGCCTCCCATCTGTCCTAGGAATATGGGTCGCTGCCAAGCCAACGCTCCTCTCATGGCTTGTCTGTCTAGCCCCTACCAAACAACACATGCTCTCAAGTTGGCAGACCCAAAGAAGCAACTTCATCATTCAGTGGTGCACCACTGGGCATATCCGCTATGTGCAGATTGTAAACAATAAACTGCAGATTGTTCTTGGATACAGGTGTAGCATCAATGTGAAAGTCATTACTTTCAGGCAGACATGTTGGTTACTGGCAGTGCTACTTTGCATACATTCAAACTATGAACTGATACTGAGACATGGGGCTACCAGTTTGCCTTTGTGTTATGGATGGGTTCCCATAGTGTGAATGGACCACACGATGCCAAATGTGATTACACATGGAGTTTGGGTCGTGTTGTATCTTGTAGTTGCTGTGTTGTTTTATGTGGTATCAAGTTGGTCTTCTTTGACTCGAGTCTTACTAAAGCAATACTTTGTCTCTATTCTATGAAAAATGTTTGGTAACACTTTCTATGGATACCCTCTTCATAATGCATTATAATATACAACATATTATTTTTCTACTGTATAATAACGAATGCTTCTTCCTCTGTTTCTTCCCTCTAGACCAAGGCCCTGCAGGTGCGCCCGGTGAGGCTGGATGAGGATGGGGCCATGCAGGAGATCAACAGACCCAACAGGAGCACGTCTAAAGAGCACCTCAGTGAGGTAAGAGAGATGCGCTAGTCCTACCCCCCAGACCATTAGACCCCCAGATAGGCTTGGGAGGTGTACCGTATATCTCGTATACCGGGGTATTTGGGAAAAGCCACGGATGGCTTTTCAATGCCTTCAATACTTTCAACAGTATTTATTTGAAGTTTTTCAATACATTTGAATAGTCAGTCAGGTGTTTGTTTGTAAATAGCACAACGGGAGACAGCAGGTGCTGGTGAGTCCATAGCGTTCTATATCTATCAGAGTCTCCTTTGTGCTGCAGACATGAGGTGATGAAGCTACACTTGTATGCAATTCATTACTAAATGTTTGCAATCAGATATCTTATAATGGCTTTCTGACAGAAGTCAAAGAGCTCTAAATGAGTTGTCTGTACAGCTGCCATTTTTCCATGTGCTTCTTACTAATATTTTGTTTTCCTCTGCTCCATGTACACATGTGCTGCATCACAATTTTGTTCACTTGCACAATTTCTCTCATTCCCGTTTGCTTGTAGATGTCCACACTCACCGAAAATAAAATTTGGTAGCTAATAGCTATACTTGTATAACTTTATGAGCTGGATTTGCCTGTCTTTGCAATAATTTTTTATTTTTTTCACTCGTTAGCATTTAGCTAACAGCTTCTATGATATTTCGCTATTAGTTTGTGCTAATTGTGTTAGCATTGTAGTAAAATAAACCCAATGGGCTTTTCTTGCGCTTTCCTTGTGTGTTATGCTGGTAATTTTTTATTTTTGTACCTTTATTTAACCAGGCAAGTCAGTTAAGAACAAATTCTTATTTTCAATGACGGCCTAGGAACAGTGGGTTAACTGCCTGTTCAGGGGCAGAACGACAGATTTGTACCTTGTCAGCTTTGAACTTGCAGCCTTCTGGTTACTAGTCCAAAGCTCTAACCACTAGGCTACCCTGCCACTAGGCTACCCTACTGTAAATCACAGGATAAGAGAAGGACAGTATGACAATATTCAAATCTGGATACCGTTCAAGCCTACCATTAGACCATCAGACCCCCAGACCATAAGATCCCCAGACCATTAGACCCCCAGACCATAAGACCCAGAGATCATCAGACCCAAAGATCATCAGACCCCGAGACCATCAGACCCAGAGACCATCAGACCCAGAGACCATCAGACCCTGCGACCATCAGACCCCCAGACCCTCCTGGCTACGTTATGTATCCCAGACAATCCTCCAAATATGCTATGGCCAAAGTAAACTGTTTTGCAATAACCAGAAAAGCAAACCATTAGCTGAATATATCAATATATGCCACATCATGAGTTAATTAAAAAAATACAACATGACTGCCTACCTTGTTACAACGTGGTTAATTAGGGCTGTATCTCCCCCAGACCCTCCAGAACTCCTAACAGGAGACCAGACCAGCAGCAGGCTATCTAGTTACCTAGTCCAGACTCACACGTCATAAATCCACATGCAATAGAAAACCGTCCTGATCAACAGCGACAAGCAGAAAACTATTAGCCAAGCCACACAGACACACAGCTATCACACTAGGACTGCATCCCAAATGACACCGTATTCCCTATATAGTGCACTACTTTTGACCAGGGCCTATATGGCCCCATAGGGATTAGGGTGCCATTTGGGACGCATACTAGATGCCCTGCGACATTCAAAGCCTGCTATAGTTATGTAGATGTGACCTAAGGCTGTTCCACTAGGTGGTAGCTGACCCTCGCCGACCAGGACAGCAAAGAGTTAAAGGTCTTTCCCATTACTGCCGTGTGTGTGTCCATATGCTAGCACATTTAAAAGACGAGTGGGTGGTATAGAAAACGGAGGCAGCTAGGGTGTCAGTTGGCGCTAGGGATGAGATAATGCAATTTAGATACAGGAAAAGTAATATGAATTTATGCAAAATCCCCAAGCGGGTCATTTTAAATCAATGTAGAATATGCTTCCTAACTAATGCCTGTCAACCAGGCCTCCCAAACCTCAGTAAATTCAATCAGACAGTTAATTTAGCTGGAGGATGTAAGGGTGTGGGGGGGGGTCTGCAACTTCTACAGTCAAAGAAGTGATCGAGGAAAAATTATGGAGAGAAAAGATTTTAATTAACTAAATGCGTTGTTCAAGCTATTCAGAATTCCCAAAGAAAATCTAGAGATGTGGAGAGAGAGAAAAAACACTCCCCCACCCCATTCACATGATATTTCCCTTTTCCCTTTTCTAAGCCTTCTCTCTCTCTCTCTCTCTCTCTCTCTCTCTCTCTCTCTCTCTCTCTCTCTCTCTCTCTCTCTCTCTCTCTCTCTCTCTCTGTCACTCTCTCTCTCTCTCTCTCTCTCTCTCTCTCTCTCTCTCTCTCTCTCTCCCTCTCTCTCTCTCTCTCTCTCTCTCTCTCTCTCTCTCTCTCTCTCTCTCTCCTGCCATTCCTCATGAATTTGGGCTGTTTTTTAATGAAAAAGTCAGGAGAAAGTGCTGGGTTTGGCAGATAAAAGAGTGCGGGCGGATGACAGTTCTGACAGGCAAATGCGACAGTGAAGGGTGTTGGGGGTACGGGGAGGAGGAGCGGGGGAACTGTTCAAATTGCATGCTGTAATCGCTGACGGTGTTAGATATGGCATGTCTCCCTAATCTCCTGCCAAATAGATAGTGCAAAGACGCTGATCGCTGTAGCAATGCCATCCATCCCTAGCTATCCATCTCTTTAAACCACAGATAGGGTCTCTGAGCAGAGCTGGGCCCACTCAGGGCGAGACCTGTCTGGCCACTGCTGGACAGAAAGGGTTTCCTTTCACTGTCTTCTTTTTTCAACTACTGCCTCTGCACTGTGAGAGAACAAACAGTCATTTTCATTACATGCATAACTCATATTTGATTCCTACACCAAAGTGGTCCCAGTCTATAAGAGTTCTTAACTAATTCTGTTCTGTGCTGTAGCCGTGATTCATTAGCCAAATGGATTTTGTGTTGATGGACCAGCCCCTGGTTCAGCTGGTCCCCGGCAGAAAGCTGTCGTACAGGCAGGGATTAGGGAAATGTGGAGGGAGATTTTCTGTGCTTCTGTGTCAGTGTGCAGGGGGAGGGTGGAAGGGAGAGAAAGTGTAGCGGGGGGAGAGAGGGTGGCAGTACTGCTGGGGTCTCACCCGCCCAGCCACCCACTCCTGCTGGAGAGCTCGGAGGCCTGCTGCTGGCTGCATGCTGGAAGATGTCCCCGTTTTTACACACACACACACAATTCACACTCTGCCGAGCCCCGATTGGCCCATTTCAGTTTCCGCACCTCAAAATCCAATAGTCTGGCCCGTAGGAAAACCAACTGCCAGGCTTCACCCTGCTTGTCGCCGTGGCTTTGAGGGTCTGGGGGAGGGGGCGTGGAAATGGGGAGAGGATTAGAGGGCGAATTTAGCAACATTTCTGTTCTCCGGGGCTGTTTAGTTAACCCTAAAACGCAGCCAGCGTCCTCCACACCCCCCTGACTCCCCCCTATCCTCCCCCACCTCACTGCTGCCTCTCTGGGGCAGGTTCTTAAATCCTTTTGAAGTCCTAAGCGCTTCAGAAATCCATTGAGAGCCATGTATAATGGCTTTTAAGAGAGAGTGTTTAGCTGAATCCCAGCCCCATGGCTTATGAAACGCTGCTGTAATGGATTCTTCCCCTCTTCTCTTCACCAAGACTAAATCCAATGGATTGTCCCTCATTATCATTTAAATAAGCCTCTCTTTCTACTCCAAACGCTCCAACTTGAATGAACCCTGCATAGTAAGGCTAATTCCAAATGGCCTTGGCCTCCTGTTACTGAGTCACACACACATGCACACACACATTATGCATGCATGCACATTCACTCACACACACACTACACATACGTTGTTCGCGTTTGCCCCTTTGTGTCCACATATATGGCTGGCCCTGCCCCTCTGCCCTCCACCTCTACCCCTCCTTCTCCCTCCCTCTATCTCAGGCGGTGGGGACAGGAGGGGTGAATGGAGAGGGAATAGTCTTTTGATTCCCGCAGAGCTGACTTTCCGGTTCACAGTAGGACACCTCCCTAATTGTCACAGTGGGGTTGAGACTGTGATTCAGAAGGCACAGAGGCACTGATGAGGGCTAAAGCGCAGAGGAAGGTGTGGGAGGGAGGGATGGAGAGATGGAGGGATTGGAGGTACTATGGGCAAAATTGGTCTAGCAGAAAAGTCCCCTCCTGAGACTGCAAATTGCCAATCGAAATGGAGGAATAAAGGGGGGAAAGTGGAAGGAGAGGGAGATTTGGAGATTGGTATTCTGACTGTGACCTGAGTGAGTGACGGAGAGAGAGATAAAAAGAGAGAGAGATGGACTCTCCCTGTCAGAGGCCTCGTCTATCAACAGAAGCGAGCACACTATGTCAGCATACACATGACATGGTTATTATATAGTATCAGTGTATTTGACATTATATATAAGTGAATGAGACAACCATTATTGGGTTTGTCCTATGGAGCGATTTCAGTGCCAACAGAAATTGTATTTGAATTCCATAATTTAGATTTTTTAATTTGTAATGCACAAATCATTGAATTCATAAATTGAAATTGTATTTCATGATTTGAAACTGAATTGAATGAATATTCAATTCAGTTAAAAAATTACATTTAATGGAATATTCATATTCAATATTTATATGTTCAGTTTCAATGTGGTAGATACTGCATTCATTTACTGTGTATCAAGTTTCCAAACTGTCATTTCACGTTTATCAAAGTTTCATATATTAAACTTCTCAGATACATTCAGATTGAGTTTTCAAATTCAGGTCTTTAAATTCAGATTCAAAACCAGAGACAACATCGTGGTACTTTGCCAATCAGGAAAGGTAGAGGAGCATTGCTCTGTGTGGTAAACAGAAGCTTCGGGCGTTTTCTGAAGCCAATGTGGCATGTTTCATTTCATTTAAAGTATTTAAATGCTGAAAGATTAGACTCTGGGTAACTGTCTGTGACCTGAAACGTTGCCTTGTCTGGCGTACAGGAGACCTGGGTTAGAACCCCGTCAGTCAAACTAACACGTCTTCAGGTCTCAGGTTGCTCCTCACATGCATGGATCACCAAACTACCTCTGTTGCACTCTCATTAAATGGGGTGCACAGATCCTGCTGCTTCTGTTTGCCACAGAAAGGGTTGTTGTTGTGCAGTAGGCCTGATTTGAACCCAGTCAGTTATATTGGTGCCGTGATCTCTGAATATGCGGTTAAAGGGGGTTGAAATGTAACTGAGGAGGTTCGATGAACCACGCTCTTTTGATGAGTAACTTTACTGGAGACTTGAAGCCTTGTTAGCTTCCTGAACTCATCCCTATGGGCTTTAGCTGTGGGCTAACACAGTCCTGCGAACCCAGTCAGTGGAAAGGCTATCCTTAGAAGGGCTTTGACGGGACTATTCAACTATATTCTTATTGGGGCAAAATGCGTTTTTTTTCGTGACACTACGTTCTAACATGTTTTGCACGGCCTGTGAAGGGAACAGAAGGCACTTTCGTGTTCCAGAGAGTCTAGGCTCTCAGAAATGGGGTCATAATAGCTTTTAGCCAAAAAACTGTTCAAATGCTAGAGAAAAATTCATAGTAGGACAATACATTAAACCATTCACATTGGCTTCAGAAACTGCAAGAAGCTTCTTTTTACCACAGAGAGTGTTTCATTCCATCTGTTCTTCTCTACATTTCCTGGCTGGATAAAGTACTAGGATCTTGTCTCTGGTTTAGAAACTACATTTAGAGAACTGAATTTGAATGCATCTGAGAAGTTGAATATATGAAACTTTGATAAACTTTAAATTATAGTTGGTAAACTTGATACACATAAAATGTATGCAATATCTACTATTTTGAAACTGAATATATAATCATTGAATTTGAATATTCAATTAAATTGATATTGAATTTGAAAACTGAATGCAATATTCATTCAATTCAGTTTCAAATCATGAAATACAAGTTACATTTATGAATTCAATGATTTAAAAAAGTGCAGAAATGAAAAAATATCCAATTCATATTCAAAATCCTAATACAAATTCAATATAATGTAATACAAATACAATTTCTGTTGTCACTGAAATCGCTCAATATTGTCCATCCATGCATACAAAACTCAACTTTGACCCTGAGCTACTCCCCATTACTTATACTGTAAATGTTATCCCACTCCACTTAATCATTTTTTCACAAATCAATGAAAGATGGGTTGTTAAGGGTGATGCAATGGAATGGTATATTTATGTAGTGCTATACTGTATTCATGTTTCATCTGAGCTGTTGTTCACACCAAAAACATGGGAGACAGAAGGTTAACATGAATATTGATATATATATATAGCGGCCTCATCATTTCTGTGTCAGCGGCTGGCTCATGGCCCCTAAAGGTCAACCCTGTTCTCCTCTCTCTCTACAGAGCTCCACTCACTCGCTGTCAGGCCGGGGCTACTCGGTAAGTGACATTTTCATGCTTCATGACTTTTACGGCAGAATTACAATCTCCAACGGCCCTCTTTATGGCTCCACCGCTCGATACTTTTATTATGTTAAATAGAGTAATGGAGAAATCATGAAATTAGGGACATTAATCTTGAATGACTGGTTAAATTGTAGGAAGGAAGGGAAGACACTGAGCCCCAAATGGCACCCTATTCCCTACGTAGTGCATTACTTTTGACCAGGGCCCCATAGAGTGTCTTGCTCTACCTTGGGTAAATGTGCCTATTTTATTGACATCCATCACGTCAGGCCAGGCAGGCAGGCAGGCAGGCAGCCATTCAGTGGTTTAGCAGTTTAAGTGTTAGAGGAGGTGTCTTCCTCCAACTGCCTGCCATCTAGTCATTTGATTCAGTTGTCAGACATTATGCTTAAAAGCCTTTTTAAAGTGAGTGCCTGCATTGATACACAAAGTAATTTTCCCACTATACATATAATATACTACCTTATCCTTTTAGAAAACCCATAGCATAGCTGTTATTATGTAGGCCTATCTTATGAATGGGGGAAATAGAACTCCTTTCACATTGAGCGCTATACTTTCGTTACCGTTGAATTGAAAATGTAGAATGTGTTCTTGTGCAAAGTGAAAATGTTTATAAAAAATCTTGTTGATAGAGGCAGTCGTGAGTCTTTCTAGTTGTCCATGTTGTCCTCTACACTCTACACAAAAAAACAGGTACTATCTAGAAACCTAAAATGGTTCTTTGGCTGTCCCCATAGGAGAAGTCTTTGAAGAACCATTCTTGGTTCCAGGTAGAACCCTTTTGAGTTCCATGTATAACCCTTTCCACAGAGGGTTGTACATGGAACCCAAAAGAGTTCTACCTGGAACCAAAAGGGGTTCTACGTGGAACCAAAAAGGATTATCCTATGGGGACAACCAAATAACCATTTTGGAACCTGGTTTTCTAAGTGTGTACATGAAAGGGCTAATTTATAGAGAGACTTTTATCTCCCGTTACAACACTAGACCTGCCTGTGAGTGTCATGGCAATTCGTATTGTAGCTTCAGTGTTATCAAACAAATAAACAACATCTATAAATGGTTTGTCACTGCTAATCAGGGGAAGAGTATCTGCTGAGGTAGCGTTTAAAGAGCCAAACAAAGCTTAAGTTAAAATACATTGATCTGTGTGGGTCCTTATGGTGCTACTGCTGCATGGAAATGGAACATGTCCCATTCCTATTCCCTCATGGCTGCATACTCTCACAGAGATGAAAACAAACAAGACCTCCCGGAAGCTGCTGCAGCCCTTTCACTTGAGCTGTCAGTTTGAGTCTGGTGGAGGGAAGGAAGGAAGGAGAAGGCCCCCTGTCTTTATCTGTTCTTTACGGATAGCGAGGCAGGGGGATGGTGAGAGAAGAGAGAGCGTAAAATCAACAAAGATCGAGAGAGAGGGAAGTAGAAAAGGAGGGAGGGAGGGAGGGAAGCAAGAAAAAAGCAAGAAAGTGCACAGGGGCAGGAAGTCTCACATTGTCCTATCTGATGGTGCTGCCCTCTGGGCTGCTTGTGGGCAGAATGATTCAGAGGCTCGGCTCTCTTAGAGTGCGCTCAACTCTGACTTCTGGGGCCGCACAGAGGCCCTTATCAGCAGGTGCTCCTGGCTCTGAAATGAGGCATCGGAACCACCAGGGGCCTGTCTGAGAGAGGGCGAAACGAATGCAGCCAATGGGAGGTGTTGTTGCTGGAGGAAGGAGAGGGGTAGCGGGTAGGTGGGGAGTAGTTTTATCTGTCACAAGGCACTAAGAGGTCAAAAACCCAATCTCTCTTGACAGTTTGTTTTCCACTTCTATAGGAGATAACGCCTCCGCTGTTTCCCCTGACATATGTTTCTGACGTTGCATGCCTGCCAGGCTGCTTTATCAGAGAGGTTCATTTGAGACGTAAAAGAAGACATTCAGATGTAGACATATACGGAATTGGAGCTGTAGGAGGACTGAAGCCGTAGGTTCAGTAGTAAAAAATGATATATTGTTGGAACATCATATTTATATTTATTTACATGTTAGCATGTATTAACGTACAATATGACTAGTTCCCCATTAGCATACATGAGCATACACATCCGGCTCCTTACATTAATCTGTATTAAACTCCATCGCTGATAACAGGTCATATACAGCACAACCACTGAGCACCACTATCAGTCTGAGGTAAAAGTGGATGTGGAATAGTTTCAGGTCCTGTTTCCCTCTCCTCTCTTCTGTGTTCCTCTGGCTTTATTATAGTGTCACACGTTTGGGAGACAATATCTGGCCCATTTCCTCAGCTGTTCACTACCTGCTTGTTTTTACAGGGGAGAGGAGAAGGAGATGGCCCCTGTCCCTAAGTCTTTCTGGTGAATTATCTTTCTCTCTGGGGCCCTCGATAAAAACCTCCAGTCCTCCTCTGTGCCTCGCTCGGCGAGATAGGCTTTTAAGAGACGGAGAGAAATGTCAAAATATCACGATGTGGCTATCTGCCCCTCCAATATCCTCTGCAGGCTTGAAACAGAACAGAGGAAGACAGTTTACGAAAATATAAAACAGCTCCTTTTCACCAAGAGGAAGCGATTGAGCCGAAAGGTTGCTAGATCGAATCCCCGAGCTGACAAGGTAAAAATCTGTCGTTCTGCCCCTGAACAAGACAGTTAACCCACTGTTCCTAGCTGTCATTGTAAATAAGAATTGGTTCTTAACTGACTTGCCTAGTTAAATACAGGTTAAATAAAGAAATGTAGTTGATGCAAACGAGCCACCTGTGAAATGCACTCGTTAAAAATGACCTCTGATTTCCATCTTGCTATTTTATTCAAGTGGATAAATTAGTGACGTAGGCATTGACGTAGTTCCTCTGTGCCAATAGAGTCACTGTGTTGCCTAGGGTCCGTCTTTTCAGACTATTCACAATGATTGTAGATAGACCTTGTACTGAGATGCAGTTGGAATGCTGATACTGTACGTTTTTGGGAGGGTTTATCAGTATGTTAGTAGTTACAAGCTCTAGGTTGAGCTGGAGTGTTTATAGCTCACAGACACACCTGTTGGGTATTACCCTGCTCCGATTTATTTAATCGTATTTTATGCTAGATGAGTCTACACTCAAACATAACATTCGCAAAGTCATCTGTGCGTTTCTAAAACAACCTCATTTAATTGATTTGGCATTCATGACCTCCACTTTGTTCCAAATAAATGTCCTTGTCTGACAAGCAAGGTTTAAAGACAAAAGATCTTTATCAAATACATAATAAGCTCTATTAAAAAGCTTCATGGTTTATTTAACTAAACAACATGATTCATCGGATTAAATGTTAAATAAACCGATTGTTATAAAAAGCCAAAGAAGGAAATTGAGGGGAAATTATACAACATATTTAATGTGATTTTACTATAAAAATGTACATCTTTCTCAGTGAATGTAACGTCACATATTACCCACCAATACACACTATGAGCTGAGGAAGGCCCTATCTTTTCCCCTACATTAAAACTCTCTCGCTCTCTCTCTATTGCTCTCTCTGTCTCTTTCTCTCTGTATCTCTCTGTCTTTCACTCTCTCTCTATCTTTGTCCACAGTATATTTGTCTCCCCTGTCTCACCTTGAAACTCCCCCATCCCAGATCACCTCTGTTCGGCCATAGTTTCCATCGTCTTGCAGGTGTCTAGCTACATACCAGCGGCCCCTGCACATTGTGAAAATTAGTCAAATAAACCAATGGCCCAGCAGGAAAGGGTTGGAGCCCTGACATTGTCCCCTCCCTCTAGTGAGGTGTTGTCTGTCAGGGGCCCTCCAGAAGGGCTGTCCGGGTTGAAAACCCTATTTGATTATGCCTGTGTGCGGGCCTGCTTCAGAGCAGGGGCCTGCTGCTCCCCTCTCGCCGGGGGAGCCCGGCTGTTGCCACTAGCAACAGATAAAAATTTCTGTTAACCACAGCAGGGCCCACAACACATCAATCATTTGCTCCAGATAAAGGCTTTAGGCTTCTGGGTGCCCGGCACACTGAATGGCGGAGGACAGAAAATCCCCTTTCCAATGACTGCACAGCCCCTATGGTGGAGGGGTGGAGATGCCATTTAAAATCCGCCAACACAAAAGGTACTCTGGGAGAGGTCATTTGAATAAAAAGGCGACATGGTGAATTAGTGCAGGCCTGGCCTCAGAAACTGCCGGCATAGTTCGCTTGTTCTAAATGAACTCTTAATTGCTTTTGCCCACTTGGCTTTGTGCCTAAGGCTTTGTGCAAGAGAAGGGGAGTTCGGCATCGCTGCATACCCGCATATGGCTTTTCCAATGGAATTGATATTAGTGACTGAAAAACAACTTAGAATGACCTAGAGGGCTGTGAAGTGATTTTGGCCCAGTGGCATTTTTCTCTAGAGGTGACTTTAAAGGTTCATTTCAGCCCTTTCTCAATCCAAACCACTGTTAAAGTAGAACTAATATTAGAGAATGTACAAGGCTCCATGTGGATCTAATAGATTATTAAATGAATCTCAGTGTTACAACCATGTTTATGTCACACTGAAACACACAGACCCCAGGGGTATAGGGTAAATATGTATTTGTTTTTCTTGGTTGATGCCCCCCACCAACTTGGCCCAATTTAAGTGACGATGCTCTCAGGATTTGTATACCCCTGGCATTCCCCATTAACTTACACCTTCCTAATATTGAGTTCCACCTCCCCCTTTTCCCTCAGAACAGCTTCAATTCGTTGGGGCATGGTGTCGAAGGTGTCGAAAGAGTTCCACAGGGATGCTGGCCCATGTTGACTCCACAAGGTGTCTAAAGAGTTGCACAGGGATGCTGGCCCATGTTGACTCCACAAGGTGTCGAAAGAGTTGCACAGGGATGCTGGCCCATGTTGACTCCACAAGGTGTCGAAAGAGTTGCACAGGGATGCTGGCCCATGTTGACTCCACAAGGTGTCTAAAGAGTTCCACAGGGATGCTGGCCCATGTTGACTCCACAAGGTGTCGAAAGAGTTGCACAGGGATGCTGGCCCATGTTGACTCCACAAGGTGTCTAAAGAGTTCCACAGGGATGCTGGCCCATGTTGACTCCACAAGGTGTCTAAAGAGTTCCACAGGGATGCTGGCCCATGTTGACTCCACAAGGTGTCGAAAGAGTTGCACAGGGATGCTGGCCCATGTTGACTCCACAAGGTGTCGAAAGTGTTCCACAGGGATGCTGGCCCATGTTGACTCCACAAGGTGTCAAAAGTGTTCCACAGGGATGCTGGCCCATGTTGACTCCAATGCTTCCCACAGTTGTGTCAAGATGTCTGGATGTCCTTTTGGTGGTGGACCATTCTTGATACACATGAGAAATTGTTGAGCCTCAAATATCCAGCAGCGCTGCAGTTCTTTACACAAACTGGTGCGCCTGGTACCTACATACCCAGTTCAAAGACACTTAAGCATTTTGTCTTGCCCATTTATCCTCTGAATGATACACATACACAATCCGTGTCGCAAGGCTTAAAAATCTGTCTTTAACCCATCTTCTCCCCTTCATCTACTCTGATTGAAGTGGATTTAACAAGTGAAATCAGTAAGAGATCATAGCTTTCACCTGGATTCACCTTGTCACTCTATGTCATGGAAAGGGAAGGTGTTCCTAATATTTTGTACACAGTGTATATGGGCGCTCTAGACAAGTAATTCTACTCATATATTACATACACCGCAATCAAGGCCCAATTACATGCTACTTTCATTTCTAAAATCTCTGAATGCAGACTTGAATGCTTTAATAAGCTGTGTAATGAAGGATCTGGGTGTTTGGCCATTCTCCTAGATTTACTATGGCTTTTATAGCCCATTATAACATACCATTTGCATCAGCAAATTACAATGCTCGATATCATTATCCAACCCTAAACCTGATCATAAATTAAACCTCCCATTTCAAACATCCATCTGTCTGGGGAGGGATTTCTGGCTGCATTCTCACCGGGGAGGGAAATGAAGGACAGAGAGGGGAGAGAGTGAGAGAAAGAGGGGGAGAGGCCAGAGAGGGAGAGAAATGTGAGAGAGCGGAGAGAGTAGTCTCCTGTGGGTTGTGAAAAACTTCACTTCGTCAGTCAGAGGCATTCATTCATGTAATCAGCCCTGGCTCTTTCTCTCTGCCTCCTCTCCTCCCAGCTCAAAGCTCAGAGGCCACATTAAAAGCTAATCAGTGGCCATCTTGGTGGAGAGGCTGTGATTCTGACTCTTCTAACCAGGATCACTAACCTTCCTGCTGTCATCTGGCACAGAAGCAGATTAGTATGTGCAGATCGATATGATTAGAGGGCTTGGCCTTACTATGTCACCAAAGAGGGGTGTATTTGTATTCAAAATGGCACCAGCTCTATCATTCTTTCTTCCTCTCATTTTCCCTTTAATTTCCCTTCCCCTCTGTCGTTCTCGCTTTCCCTTTCTCTCCCTTTCTCGTTTCTGTCTCTGTATACAGTATATATAACATGTGCCATTAGTAGACACTTATCCAAAGTGACTTGGATAAAATAAATGTGTGCACACTGTAAATGTTTCACTCATGGGTGGTCTAGGGAATCAAACCAACAATCCTGGCATTACAAAAACCCCGCTCCATACTCTACCACCTGAGCTACAGAGGACCACTCTCTAGCAACTTGATTATACACTGAAGGGAACATAATAAATCATGGTCATTTTGTACACTGCTGCAGGTAATTAATTCAGCATGGCTAGTGAAATATTAGTCAAAGGTAGAGACACACAGACAGACACATATCCGTCCCCTCCAGGTATCCACCGAAAACCATTTTAGATCTGGTAAAAAAAAAATACATCTTTGTGATTTTGAGACAGCGCATCTTGTCTTACATCTTACTGCACTGCTGTGCCTAGCTGTTGAAATCCTCCCGAGCGCCCTAACGATTGTTTCAGGAAACTAGCAGGAAACATACCTGTGATGGCCAAATCTTACTGGGAGAGGAAGAACAAAACACGCTATGCAACAGATAGCTGCAGGCTTGTGTCAGAGGAAGGACCTAAAAATTGTCATCTTAGACTGTTCTCTCTGCTACTGCACTACAAGCGGTACCGATGCACCAAGTCGGGACCCTGAACAGCTTCTACCCCCAATTCACAAGTCTGCTAAATAGTTAGTTAAATAGTTAACCAAATAGCTATCAGGACAATCTGGACTATCAGGACTCTCTGGACTATCAGGACTCTCTGGACTATCAGGACTATCTGGACCATCAGGACACTCTGGACTATCAGGACTCTCTGGACTATCTGGACTATCAGGACTCTCTGGACTCTCTGGACTCTCTGGACTATCTGGACTATCTGGACTCTCTGGACTCTCTGGACTATCAGGACTCTCTGGACTATCAGGACTATCAGGACTCTCTGGACTATCAGGACTATCTGGACTATCAGGACTCTCTGGACTATCAGGACTATCTGGACTATCAGGACTCTCTGGACTATCAGGACTAGCTGGACTATCTGGACTATCAGGACTATCTGGACTATCAGGACTCTCTGGACTATCAGGACTATCTGGACTATCTGGACTATCAGGACTCTCTGGACTCTCTGGACTATCAGGACTATCTGGACTATCAGGACTATCTGGACTATCAGGACTCTCTGGACTATCTGGACTATCAGGACTATCAGGACTCTCTGCATGGACCCTTTCTGTACCCTTTCTATTACTTGTCTATTTTCTTTCTCTCTGCCTTGTTGGGAAGGGCCCGTAAGTCAGCATTTCACTGTTAGTCTACACCTGTTGTTTTTGAAGCATGTGATGAATAGCATTTGATTTGATTTGGAGCAGAGCTGAGAGCAGAGTAAACGTCCTCTACTGTGAGACTAAAGACCCATGGGCCTCGCCGAACCCCCCACCACCAAGAGCTCCCACCACCGCGTAAACAAAGCCTGAAATGAAGGGGAGCCTGGGGCTGACACATTAACACCACTGCTAAAATGTTTATTTTATGGCCCTGGTGGATTCCAGCATTGGGACTTCAGGGGCGGAAAAATGAACACCACTTGCCTTCGCCTGCCTGCCTTTTTGCAGTCTCTCATTTGAATCTAGAGTTTTTCTCATCTCTTTTTGTCCGTCGTCTCGCTCTCTGCGACTCTCACACCTCCTACAACACTTCCTTAGCTCATTTTAAAGGTACTAAAACCCTGGCTCATAGCGTTTTAAGGGTGTTAGGTGATACTTTATTCATTTTTCATTTGAAGGCATCTGAATGTCTTTAGCTGTAATGCAGGCTGTAACTTTGGTTGTCATGCCACGATTCAGTGGTTCGCAGCAAGGCCTAGGTTAAGGTTACAAAGTAACCACACAAGATGATAATACTACAGTACATTCCATAGGATTATCTTTGGCTTTCCCCCCCTCCAGAAACTCACCAGAGCCAATCATATCCCCTCCACATAAGTGTGCGGTTCGCGAAGCCATACAATAAGTTAGTAAGTAGGTCATGTTCTGCCGATCGTCTTCTAATCACTCAACGAAACCACCATTTTTCCCAGTCTGAGCCCCTGAGCCTTACTTCTGGGAGTCCCAGCACCAACACACACACTAATTTGGTTTTCTGTCATGTTTTTTTTCTTCCCCTTTTCCTTACCCCATATCTGACAGTCGACATGCGACACAAGCCCCCTCCCACACCTCCTCCTCCCTCCCTCTCTCCAGGTTCTGTCTGGTGGAGCAGCAGGCAAGGTGGCAGATTACAGGAGGAGTGGTATAATTATACTTCCAGCTGATTCTGCTCTGTTTATGAGGGAAAGAACTGTTAATGACAGTGTTGTATATTACGTCTCCCTGAGGCCACATACTGAGTAGAGCATAGTCTGGGGAGGAGCTGCAGGAGCCTGGTTCCGTTTCTTCATCAGCTTCACCTACTACTGGCTGCTTTCTTTGTGGTTTGTTTTCTCTCTCTCTCTCTCTCTCTCTCTCTCTCTCTCTCTCTCTCTCGTTCTTCTTTCTGAGAAAGTAAAAAAACAGAGATAGAGCTTGCGGTTTTTGATGCGATGTCACCTCGTTTCACTATGGTTTGGCCTGGGGCTAACAGACGCGCAGAGCAGGTACAACCCAGATTTCCTGTAATGTGTGTGTGAGGCGTGTGGGCGCTCGCTGACGCTGCACGAGGCAAACAACAGCCTTGAACGTTCAAAGTCCACCCTGGTGGTGTGCAGAACGCCCATGCTGGCTAGCTCATGATAAGGGGGCCCTGACTAGCCCCTGGCTCCTCCACCACCCACCTCCCCACAACGGCTTACTAGCACCTTGCGGTGAGAGGACTTGACCAGCCAAGCCCTGGCATCCCCTCCCTCAGGCCAGGCCCTGCATAGTGTTTCCCATCTACGTGCTCTCACACACGTGGGCCAGATCTGATCTCCAAAATTGCAGATGAGTTTGTTTTTAGATAAAGGCGCTTAATCATAAATACTGATCTGGCTTTACATGTGGCATTCAACCAGTGATGTAGTCCCACTGGCAGATGTCTGATCTCACAGTGTAGAGAGGCTGGATGGCTTGCTTTCAGCAGCCTCACTCTCTCTGGGTCATTATTGGTGTTATTTGACTATATGTAAATCCCCAGTCAGTCAGTGTAAAGATAATGTCTGTGTCTCTGGGTACACCAGACTAATGTCTGTGTCTCTGGGTACACCAGACTAATGTCTGTGTCTCTGGGTACACCAGACTAATGTCTGTGTCTCTGGGTACACCAGACTAATGTCTGGGTCTCTGGGTACACCAGACTAATGTCTGTGTCTCTGGGTACACCAGACTAATGTCTGTGTCTCTGGGTACACCAGACTAATGTCTGGGTCTCTGGGTACACCAGACTAATGTATGTGTCTCTGGGTCCACCAGACTAATGTTTGTGTATCTGGGTACACCAGACTAATGTCTGTGTCTCTGGGTACACCAGACTAATGTCTGTGTCTCTGGGTCCACCAGACTAATGTCTGGGTCTCTGGGTACACCAGACTAATGTCTGTGTCTCTGGGTACACCAGACTAATGTCTGTGTCTCTGGGTACACCAGACTAATGTCTGTGTCTCTGGGTCCACCAGACTAATGTCTGTGTCTCTGGGTACACCAGACTAATGTCTGGGTCTCTGGGTACACCAGACTAATGTATGTGTCTCTGGGTCCACCAGACTAATGTCTGGGTCTCTGGGTACACCAGACTAATGTCTGTGTCTCTGGGTACACCAGACTAATGTCTGTGTCTCTGGGTACACCAGACTAATGTCTGGGTCTCTGGGTACACCAGACTAATGTCTGTGTCTCTGGGTACACCAGACTAATGTCTGGGTCTCTGGGTACACCAGACTAATGTATGTGTCTCTGGGTCCACCAGACTAATGTTTGTGTCTCTGGGTACACCAGACTAATGTCTGTGTCTCTGGGTACACCAGACTAATGTCTGGGTCTCTGGGTACACCAGACTAATGTATGTGTCTCTGGGTCCACCAGACTAATGTTTGTGTATCTGGGTACACCAGACTAATGCCTGTGTCTCTGGGTACACCATACTAATGTCTGTGTCTCTGGGTACACCATAATAATGTCTGTGTCTCTGGGTACACCAGACTAATGTCTGTGTCTCTGGGTACACCAGACTAATGTCTGTGTCTCTGGGTACACCAGACTAATGTCTGTGTCTCTGGGTACACCAGACTAATGTCTGTGTCTCTGGGTACACCAGACTAATGTCTGTGTCTCTGGGTACACCAGACTAATGTCTGTGTCTCTGGGTACACCAGACTAATGTCTGTGTCTCTGGGTCCACCAGACTAATGTCTGTGTCTCTGGGTACACCAGACTAATGTCTGTGTCTCTGGGTACACCAAAATAATGTCTGTATCTCTGGGTCCACCAGACTAATGTCTTTGTCTCTGGGTACACCAGACTAATGTCTGTGTCTCTGGGTACACCAGACTAATGTCTGTGTCTCTGGGTACACCAGACTTAGGCCCCATGCACCTGTTGATATGAAGGCCACCTGTTTCACTCTCTCTCATCTGACATAGACACTATCTGACCAAGATGTGTCTTTACTTTGTCTTTGAAGCCTGGATGAAACAGAAATAGAACACACTGGTTCTGATATATAGTCACATATTTCTCGATAGTGTGAGAAATTGTGTTTTGCTTAGATCTTCAATTAAATATTTGTTGGCATTTAGCCAATTATCCGTCAGCCTACCACGGCCCTCCATGTAGTTTTCTACTCAGTCAAAGGATCCCAAACATAATCCCATTCCCTACATCACACAGTAGGTCATCTGTACCTGCCTCACTATTAGGCAGGCCTCTCCCAATGGGAGAGTGCATCACATTCTTCCCTGACCTCCTTGGGCCCCAACCAACCAGAATCATATTAAAGATTCATGTCCATAGGGACAGCGGCCGCGAAGGCGATTCCTTCCTGTTGTTCACTCTCACCACCACAGTATGGACACCCAGGAATTGCATTAGCTTTCAGAAATCTGCATTTTCAAAATGAAGAAAATAGAAACATTCGCATTTTAAACCATTTCACCTGCGTTTTATATTGTCAACAGTGTTTTATTGATTGAATTTAGATAAGGGGAATTAAGATATAGTGCAACACATTCAACAGACTTTTTAAATCAGATGACACCAGACAGAAGTGCAACGCTATTTGGCTAGCTGCCACATATTTTTTGTGATAACGATGCAGGGCCATAATTTTTCTAATGTTTTTCATAGAAAGAATGTAGCCAATTACCTTCCTCATGATTTGCTTGAAGTTAATCTTGCATTTTGGAGAAAAACTACACCTGAGGAAATTACCGGAGAAAAGTCGCCTACACATCAGTCAGAGCACTGTCTGGTGTCCAATGACGAGAGCAAATATATTTCATCTGAGTGGAGAAGTGCAGCTGAAGCACGAAATTACTTTTTTTCCATTCCTGATTTGGAGCGAACCCTGACTAAAGCCGAGCAGAATTTACAATAACATTTAAAATAAATAGCACAATCCTGCGTTAACGTGACTCCTGACCCCCTCCTGTTCTTCACTCTGCCCGCCATAGTGTGGACTCCCTCCTGTTCTCCACTGACACCGCTCTGCCCGCCATAGTGTGGACCCCCTTCTGTTCTCCACTGACACCGCTCTGCCCGCCACAGTGTGGACCCCCTTCTGTTCTCCACTGACACCGCTCTGCCCGCCACAGTGTGGACCCCCTTCTGTTCTCCACTGACACCGCTCTGCCCGCCATAGTGTGGACTCCCTCCTGTTCTCCACTGACACCGCTCTGCCCGCCACAGTGTGGACCCCCTTCTGTTCTCCACTGACACCGCTCTGCCCGCCACAGTGTGGACCCCCTTCTGTTCTCCACTGACACCGCTCTGCCCGCCACAGTGTGGACTCCCTCCTGTTCTCCACTGACACCGCTCTGCCCGCCACAGTGTGGACCCCCTTCTGTTCTCCACTGACACCGCTCTGCCCGCCACAGTGTGGACCCCCTTCTGTTCTTCACTGACACCGTTTTCCACTGACACCGCTCTGCCCACCACAGTGTGGACCCCCTTCTGTTCATCACTGACACCGCTCTGCCCGCCACAGTGTGGACCCCCTCCTGTTCTTCACTCTGCTTGCCACAGTGTGGACCCCCTCCTGTTCTCCACTGACACCGCTCTGCCCACCACAGAGTGGAACAGGTCTGGGCATGTGGGAGATTAAGCGGGAGATTAAGCGGGCCCTGCTGTCTCAGTGGGCTCCCTGTCTCCATGTCTCCCCGTTCCCAGACTAGAGAAGGCAAATCTGGTACCTAGCCTCCTGCTCTCCCTCCCACCATCCCTCCTTCCCTTCCTCCGCAGAGTGTCAAGCCATGGCAGCGGGTCGTCCTGGCCAGGCCCGGCTTCATCACGTTTGCCAGATGGGCCGAGGTTTAGATCCCTACTCCCACGATGGAGGGGTGGAGGGAGGTGGTGGAGGGAGGGAGGTAGGTAGGTGGTAGAGGGAGGGAGGGAGGTAGGGAGGTGGTAGAGGGAGGGAGGGAGAAAGGGAGGGAGGGAGAAAGGGAGGGAGGTGGTGTAGGGAGGTAGGGAGGGAGAAAGGGAGGGAGGTGGTGGAGGGAGTAGGGAGAAAGGGAAGGAGGGGGGGGGGTGGTGGAGGGAGGTAGGGAGAAAGGGAGGGAGGTAGGGATGGAGGTGGTAGAGGGAGGTAGGTAGGGAGAAAGGGAGGGAGGGAGGTCGTGGAGGGAGGGAGGGAGGGAGGGAGGGAGGGAGGGAGGGAGGGAGGGAGGGAGGGAGGGAGGGAGGGAGGGAGGGAGGGAGGGAGGGAGAAAGGGAGGGTGGGAGGTAGGGATGGAGGTGGTGGAGGGAGGTAGGTAGGGAGAAAGGGAGGGAGGGAGGTGGTGGAGGGAGGGAGGGAGGTAGATAGGGAGAAAGGGAGGGAGGTGGTGGAGGGAGGTAGGTAGGGAGAAAGGGAGGGAGGGAGGTGGTGGAGGGAGGTAGGTAGGGAGAAAGGGAGGGAGGGAGGTGGTGGAGGGAGGTAGGTAGGGAGAAAGGGAGGGAGGTAGGGATGGAGGTGGTGGAGGGAGGGAGAAAGGGAGGGAGGGAGGTGGGGAGGGAGGGAGGTGGTGGAGGGAGAGAGAAAGGGGGGGAGGGAGGGAGGTGGTGGAGGGAGGGAGAAAGGGAGGGAGGTGATGGAGGGAGAAAGGGAGGGAGAAAGGGAGGGAGGTGGTGGAGGGAGGGAGAAAGGGAGGGAGGTGGTGGAGGGAGGGAGGGAGGTGATGGAGGGAGAAAGGGAGGGAGGTGATGGAGAGAGGGAGGGGGGGGAGAAAGGGAGGGAGGTGGTGGAGGGAGGGAGGGAGGGAGGGAGGGAGGGAGGGAGGGAGGGAGGGAGGGAGGGAGGGAGGGAGGGAGGGAGGGAGGGAGGGATGGAGAAAGGGAGGGAGGTGGTGGAGGGAGGGAGAAAGGGAGGGAGGTGGTGGAGGGAGGGAGGGAGAAAGGGAGGAAGGTGGTGGAGGGAGGGAGGGGGGGAGAAAGGGAGGGAGAAAGGGAGGGAGGTGGTGGAGGGAGGGAGGGAGGGAGGGAGGGAGGTGGTGGAGGGAGGGAGGGAGGGAGGGAGGGAGGGAGAAAGGGAGGGAGGTGGTGGAGGGAGAAGGGAGGGAGGTGGTGGAGGGAGGGAGGGGGGGAGAGAGGGAGGGAGGGAGGGAGGGAGGGAGGGAGGGAGGGAGGAGGGAGGGAGGGAGGGAGGGAGGGAGGGAGGGGAGGGGGAGAAAGGTGGTGGAGGAAGGGGATAAAACAGTAATGATTTTTGTTTTCATTTACATTGCAAGTTATTACATTTTAATGTAACACCTCTTGGGACCCGGGAGCATTAAATGGCTGTTCTTGAATAATCGACACTAACTGCAAGCAAATGCTGGGGAGAAAAGAAATTAGCTATCGCAGCAATTTGGCACAGTGATTATAGTCTCCTCTGAGGCAGTTCCTGATGATTTAAGAATGCTAACATTTAAGCAAGTCAGATCTCATTACTCCTCAAGGTTAAATCGAGCTGCGTCGGAGGGAAGGGGAGGCATCCGTCGCTAGATTGGAAATTAGGTCTCTATTTTCTTTTTTTCATGCTTCGTGTTCCTATCTCTTGCTTTGACAGGGGCTTGTTTGAAAATGGCGTGTGCTCAGGGCAAGAATCAGCGAGACCCCGGTGACACTTTGGAGCCAGATTTTAATTGGATCAGTGATATTCTGTTTCTGAGCTGTAATGTCTCCTCTGTGCCAAATAACATCACTTAGCTATGCGCAATAAAAGATGGCTTTTAAACTGCAGTTCATTTTGCAGTATACCTGTATTTTGTAGATGCAGACTTTCCAAATAGATAGAGACAATTGAAAAGAACAAGAAAAAATACTGAACGACAATTGTCTTGTGTATTCAGACCTTTCAGATTGTGCCATAAATGCACCTTTATGTTGTATTTTTCCATTCTTTCACGTGTAATAGGAAAAGAAAACAATTTTCGAAGCAATTTCAGTTCCATCGTCTTTTGTCCAGCATGTACCTCATTCAGCCATTCATTCACTTGTTTTCCACACAACAACCTTGATCCAATTAGCTGACAGGGACAATAGCTTGCTCTTCCTTCCGTAAGCCAAACGAACGTGAAAGGTTATAACAATACGGAAGCCTTTTTCCATTACCGGCCGTCAGATCCTTTTAAACGTGTTTAAACCCGTTGTTTATTTGTCACCCTGTTCTTTTTCCATCCAAAGGGGCTCAGCTGGGAAAGTGAAAGGCGATGAGGATAATGATGCGAGGGGGAGCAGAGAGGATGCAGATGTCCTTTACTATAACGCGTTAGACCTGTGATAAATTCTCCCCGGCACGGCACAACCAGAGAGGAGAGAGAAGTTGGTACTGAGACAGATGGGTTTGACTTTTATCTCTACGGCTTCTGAAGGGAGAAGGAGAAATCTAAACATTTGTTGCCACTGCTACGATGAGATTTATTTAAAGTAAGGCATGAGCAGGAGCTGAAAAGCTACTTTGGGGAATAGGCTGTATCCCTCCACCCAGCTGTTGTTGTTTCTATGCAAAAAGGAAAACATTGCAAGTCAAATGTAATCATCATAACATTGGGTTATGCATCGTTCCCGAATATAATATTAGGTTCACTGTCGCCTGGAATTCCTTATTTTGCCTGTAATTTGCATATTGCAATGCTACTAAGAACACTGTTGTTAATAAGAACCAATCACTATCTCTGTCCTTGCATTTTTAGAACATCTAAGAACATGTTGTTGTTTCAAAGTGAATACATGATCTACACTTCATTATGAATTGTTGGAAGCAGACGCCACAGTTCCTATTTTTCTTCTTGTAGTCAGATATACATATGTAAGCTAGCTTCTGTGTACGCCTCGTGAGGCTTTCTTGTCACCAATGGGATTCCTGTTATCAGGAAAGTAGCTGCCTACGACCATAGCGGGGTTATCCTGAGGAAGGAGCAAAAAGCCTTTAAATTGTAACCAGGAATTTCCACATGAAACATTCATGTTTAAGTATGATTAAGATAGATTAAAGAGGGTTTGTTTGCTTCTTAAAGGCCCCGTGACAGTTTGGAAATGGATCGAGTAGAGCTTTCACAGCCGTGGTCTTCCTAATCCCACTCCAAGATTTCTCACCCACATTTCCTGGAAATGATTTACATACAAGTTTTCACATGGGCTTTGAGTCAAGCACAAGCACCTCAAGGTTCCTACCTCCCAGTTAATTCAGCAAACTATAAACCAACAGATTAATTATTGTAGACTGTTTTTTAAAGCTGTTGATGCAATGTGGAGAGAAGAATCAACAACATACACCATACAGTTGAAGTCTGAAGTTTACATACACCTTAGCCAAATACATTTAAACTCTGTTTTTCACAATTCCTGACATTAAAAAAAAACTGTTTTAGGTCAGTTTATTTTAACAATGTAAAATGTCAGAATAATTGTAGAGAGAATTATTTATTTCAGCTTTTATTTCTTTCATCACATTCCCAGTGTGTCAGAAGTTTTTACACTCAATTAGTAGCATTGCCTTGAAATTGTTTAGCTTGGGTCAAACGTTTTGGGTAGACTTCCACAAGCTTCCCACAATAAGTTGGGTGAATTTTGGCCCATTCCTCCTGACAGAGCTGGTGTAACTGAGTCAGGTTTGTAGGCCTCCTTGCTTGCACACGCTGTTTCAGTTCTGCCCACACATGTTCTATAGGATTGAATTTGTTGTCTTTAAGCCATTTTGCCACAACTTTGGAAGTATGCTTGGTCATTGTCCATTTGGAAGACCCATTTGCGACCAAGCTTTAACTTCTTGACTGATGTCTTGAGATGTTGCTTCAATATATCCATATAATTTTCCTTCCTCATGAAGCCATCTATTTTGTGAAGTGCACCAGTCCCTCCTGCAGCAAAGCACCCCTACAACATGATGCCGCCACCCCTGTGCCAAACAGTTCTATTTTTGTTTCATCAGGCCAGAGGACATTTCTCCAAAAAGTACGATCTTTGTCCCCATGTGCAGTTGCAAACCGTAGCCTGGCTTTTTATGGTGGTTTTAGAGCAGTGGCTTCTTCCTTGCTGAGCGGCCTTTCAGGTTATGTTGATATAGGACTCGGGTTAATTGTGGATATAGATACTTTTGTATCTGTTGCTGTTGTTCTGGGATTGATTTGCACTTTTTGCAACAAAGTACGTTCATCTCTAGGAGACAGAACACGTCTCCTTCTTGAGTGGTATGACGGCTGCGTGGTCCCATGGTGTTTATACTTGCGTACTATTGCTTGTACAGATGAACATGGTACTTTCAGGCATTTGGAAATTGCTCCCAAGGATGAACAAGACTTGTCGAGGTCTACCATTTTTTTTCCGAGGTCTTGATTTCTTTTGATTTTCCCATGATGTCAAGCAAGGAGGCACTGAGTTTGAAGGTAGGCCTTGAAATACATCCACATGTACACCTCCAATTGACTCAAATGATGTCAATTAGCCTTTCAGAAGCTTCTTGACATCATTTTCTGGAATGTTCCAAGCTGTTTAAAGGCACAGTCAACTTAGTATATGTAAACGTCTGACCCACTGGAATTGTGATACAGTGAATTATTAGTGAAATAATCTGTCTGTAAACAATTGTTAGAAAAATTACTTGTGTCATGCACAAAGTCGATGTCCTACCCGACTTGCCAAAACTATAGTTTGTTAACATAAAATTTGTGGAGTGGTTGAAAAACAAGTTTTAATGACTCCAACCAATGTGTATGTAAACTTCTGACTTCAACTGTATATACAAAAGTATGTGGACACCCCTTCAAATGAGTGGATTTGGCTATTTCAGCCACACCTGTTGCTGACAGGTGTAACAAAATCAAGCACACAGATAAGACATGTAATCTTCATAGACAAACATTGGCAGTAGTACGGCCTTACTGAAGAGCTCAGTGACTTTCAAGGTGGCACCGTTATAGTTTCTGTCCTGCTAGAGCTGCCCTGGTCAAATTTTAGTGCTGTTATTGTGAAGTGGAAATATCTAGGAGCAACAACAGCCCAAGCCTACGATCACCATGAGCAATGCCAAGTGTCGGCTGGAGTGGTGTAAATCGCATCACCATTGGACTCTGGAGCAGTGGAAACGCATTCTCTTGAGTGAGGAATCACACTTAAATATTTGGCAGTTCGATGGACGAATCTGGGTTTGGCTGATGCCAGGAGAACACTACCTGCCCGAATGCATAGTACCAACTGTAAAGTTTGGTGGAGGAGGATTAATTGTCTGTGGCTGTTTTTCATGGTTCGGACTAGGCCCCTTAGTTCCAGTGAAGGGAAATATTAAGGCTACAGCATACAATGACATCCTATACCAGTGGTTCCCAAACTTGTTATAGTCCCATACCACTTCAAACATTCAACCTCCAGCTGCCTACCCCCTCTAGCACCAGGGTCAGTGCACTTTCAAATGTTGTTATTTGCCATCATTGTAAACCTGCCAACCACACATTATACAATACATTTATTCAACAAAAGAATGAGTGTGAGTTTTTGTCACAACCCGGCTCGTGGAAAGTGACAAAGAGCTCTTTGGGCACAAGTAATCATATAATAATAATAAATAATTTTGCTCTTTATTTAGCTATCTTACATATAAAACCTTATTTGTTCATCAAAAATTGTGAATAACTCACCACAGGTTAATGAGAAGAGTGTGCTTGAAAGGATGCACATAACTCTGCAATGTTGGGATGTATTGGAGAGAGTCTCAATCTTAAATCATTTTTCACACACAGTCTGTGCCTGTATTTAGTTTCCATGCTATTGATATCTCACATAGGTACATGGTTGCAGAGGGCATCAGTGTCTTAACAGCGCAATTTGCCAAAGCAAGAAACTATCCAGAAATCTGGCAGTGGCTTCTGATTAAAACAATTTTTTTACAGAACCGCTTGTTGCAATTTTAATGAGGCTCTCTTGTTCAGATATCGGTACATGGACTGGATAACGAATCCAGTTGTTTGTGTCATCAATTTCAGGAACGTACCTGCGTATTTGCACACCCAACTCACTCAGGTGCTTTGCTATATCACATTTGACATTGTCCGTAAGCTTGAGTTAATTTGCACACAAAAAAATCATACAATGATGGAGGGACCTGTGTGTTGTCCTTGTTAATGCAGACAGAGAAGAGCTCCAACTTCTTAATCATAGCCTCAATTTTGTCCCGTACATTGAATATAGTTGCGGAGAGTCCCTGTCATCCTAGATTCAGATAGGCCAGTCGTGTGAGAAACTCGTCATCATGAAAGCAGTCAGACATGTGAAAATTATGGTCAGTAAAGAAAGCTTTAAGCACGTCCCTCAATTAATAAAAACATGTCAATTCTTAGCACCTTGATAACCACCGCACTTCTGTATGTTGTAAAAGCGTTACATGGTCGCTGCCCATATCATTGCATAGTGCAGAAAATGCATGAGAGTTCAGGGGCCTTGCTTTAACAAAGTTAACCATTTTCACTGTAGTTTACAAAAATGTCTTTCAAGCTGTCAGGCATTCCCTTGGCAGTAAGAGACTCTCGGTGGACGCTGCAGTGTACCCAAGTGGCATCGGGAGCAACTGCTTGCACGCTCGTTACCACTCCACTATGACTCCATGTCATGGCTTTTGCGCCATCAGTACAGATACCAACACATCTTGACCACCAAAGTCCATTTGATGTCACAAAGTTTTCCAGTACTTAAAATATATCCTCTCGTGTTGTCCTGGTTTCCAGTGGTTTGCAGAAGAGGATGTCTTCCTTAATTGACCCCCCATAAACATAACGGACGTATACCAGGAGCTGTGCCAGGATCGCCATGTCTATTGCAGTAATTGTTTCAAAACATCTCCTGCCATGTCACTGATGCATCGTGAAACAGTGTTGTTTGATGAAGGCATTGTTTGTATAGTTATTTTGGCCTTTTCCCCCAGCATTGGCCCAGCCATATCCGTGACAGCAGGGAGAATTAAGTCCACCACAATAGTATGGGGTTTGCCTGTCCTAGCCACTCGGTAGCTCACCATATAAGACGCTTCTAGCCCCTTCTAATTAATGGTATCTGTTGCTTTTATACATGTCTTACTACTAGAAAGTCTTCTTAGTTCTCGCTCAAAAAACTCCTGTGACTTATTATTCAAATGGTCATGTTTCGTTTCTAAATGTCTGTGCATATGTAAAGGTTTCCCACGAGAGAGTAACGGTTAATGTGATTGGATGTTCATTATTTCACTAGGCTACCTGTATTTGACATTGTGTTATTTCGCTGAACACTAGATGGTTACAATTTCTTGTCAGTGAAACAAGGCTACTCAGGCGAGAAACAAACTCACCCAAATGTGCATATAGCCCCGTTGGAAAATATAAATGGACTGTTGTGAAAATGTGAATCACATTTCTATTTGGCGTACCCCGGACGGCATCGCGCATACCCCTGTCCTCAACCCCTGTCCTCTGTGGCAACAGTTTGGGGAAGGCCCTTTCCTGTTTTAGAATGACAATGCCCCCGTGCACAAAGCGAGGTCCATACAGAAATAGTTTGTCGAGATCGGTGTGGAAGAACTTAACTGTTCTGCACAGACACCTGACCTAAACCCCATCGAACACTTTTGTGAGCCAGGCCTAATCGGCCAACATCAGTGCCCGACCTCACTAATGCTCTTGTGGCTGAATGGAAGCAAGTCCCCGCAGCAATGTTCCAACATCTAGTGGAAAGCCTTCCCAGAAGAGTGTAGGCTGTTATTGCAGCAAAAGGGGGACCAACTCCATATTAATGCCCATGATTTTGGAATGAGATGTTGGTCCAGCAGGTGTCCACATTCTTTTGGTCATGTAGTGTATGTCAGTCAAACTGAAGCTGGTGTGTGAGGAGAAAGGCCCAAACCTGTTGAGATTAAATTATATGTTGCACATGCTACAGTATATAGCTTGGCTTGAGAAAGCCCATATAAAGCAATCGCCTACACATTTCAGATTCCAGGGTCCTCAGATGAACAGCAATCCATACCTTCAGCCAGTGATTCAGATTCAGATTAATTCATATTTGTTTGCCACACAAACAATGGATATGAATCCATTTATGAATCAATGTTATTATCATGTATATGAGATGGTTCCTTCCTATCTGGTAGGTAGATCATGTGATCCGGAGATAGATCCATACTTAACAATAAAAGATGGGTTTAGACAGGGGTACTTATTTGACAATAATTGAACTGCCATCTTGATGGATGGCAATAGCGATGGCGCCAGGCCTTAACGCCCCAACCTGCCGACCTGGCGTGTTGTGTTTCTGATCTGATCCCACCTATTTACTGTTATCTGGCCTGGCTGGCTCAAGCCTCCGAGTCAACCTGTCAGCCGAGTGGCAGTTCGAAAAGAAATATCAAATTGAATTAAAATTGGTCGCTCACCCAAAACAGAGGCCCGCATGCCTTAAAGATCACACATCTGTTCCTCTAAATCATTGTTGCAGAGTCAATCCCTCTCCTCTCCGGCGGACGGGTCGGGTGAATTTTTCATGCCAGCGGGGCCACCGCACGCTTCATCATGTTAAAGTGCCCATGACATTACTGAAGGAGCAGCCGTCCCTGTGCAGCCAGCTATGCTAATGCTTCTGGAAGGAGAAGGAGGAGAGGAGCCTGGCTGGGCTAGAACCCGGCTGCCTAGCTGGATGGTATTATACGGGAAGGAGAGAGAAGTAAGGGAAGGTCAGCAGCAGGCCTAGCTGCAAGCATTTATTTGGGATTGGGGTTTAGGAGACAGCAACTGCACTCAGTGGTTCAAATCAAATTGAATTGTATTTGTCGCTTGACACTGGGCCATTTGTGATGTGATTCAGCCTAGATTTGAACCAGGGACTGTAGTGATGCCTTTTGCACTGAGATGCAGTGCCTTAGACCGCTGCGCCACTCGGGAGACCAATGAGTAACTATAACTTGGCAATATACACAGTTGTCCATCATCTCTCACACTCTTCCCTTATCTCTCTCTTTTTTCTCTGTCATAATCACATACCAACTCTTACTAGCACATTTTATGTCTCTCTCAAACTAGGTTCTATATTCTCACCAACAAGCAGGCAAAGTACTTCAGATACCATGTTAACTTCTAACGCCACAAAACCTCCCTCCTTTATTCTCCCCAAGCCCCTTAATCCTAGAGAGCTGTTTCAGAGCCTGTCCCCAAGGTCACCCAAGGTCACCAGTGGATAGTGAGTTTACCGCAGTTAACAGGGCCGTTGCAATTTATCCGACATGATTTGTTTGGCTGAGGTAAAAGTCAACCATCGGCTCCGACCAGGGAACCAAAATAAAACCAAAATGTATCTCTTTCTCAGCTCTGTGGGGATTGGATAATGGAATGACACAGGGGATATACTGTGAACTTTAATGGCTCACAGCATTGTACCCCCTGAAATTCGATAAGTGAGCACAGTTGTGAACACAAAGGATTAACTTTGATCTTGATATTGCATGTACAGCATTGATTTATCCGGAAAAGAATGGAGGTTGTGCTGGATGGCAGTGTTACTGCTACATAATGGCTGTGTTGCAGGGAGAGGCCATCTTTCATCCTCAGTTTTGTCCTTCAGGTGTTTTGTATTCATGGCTCAGAATGCTCTGATTGATAGGGATTTCAAAGGCTAGACTATCACATCTTGCATCTTTTCCATTGGCTGTACAGGCACATGCAAAACAGACACAGCCTCTCCCAACTGTTATTTTCAAAGTTGTAAATCGATCTTGTAATCAGCAAGTGCAATCTTGTGAAGCTGGAATACAAAGCAAACAACCACAGAGACAGAAGGAGGGAGGGTCGGGGAGTGGAAGAGGGGGAAGGGGAGAGGAAACTATTTCCACTGTCAGTTTGCATTGAACAGCCTCAGAGGTGTGCTTTGTAATGTTTCTCGCCTTTTCAGAAACCGCCTCGGTGTCTATAAGGTTCTCCACAAGATGAGCTCAACTGATACTCTGGTTCCCACACGCTCTACCTTCTGAAATTTCACAAATGATAGTGGTTACTGACTGAGAAGAGCCTGATAAAATCTCACCTGATTAGAGGGAGAGAAAAAACACGCAGTGTGAAAAGGCGAGAAAGGAGAACAGAATCTGCACTCATCCGGCCTCTGAGGTTGGTGTCTCAGTTTCAATTGACATATCTCTCTGGCTTGGCCTGGCATGTGTGTAGCTCGGAGTGTAGCACGGAGGACGAGGTGTGAAGACCACCTACACCTAATGTCTTTTCTCTCTTACTCTACTTCACTATTATCTCATTCACACGGTTTGTTTTTAAACAAGGCAAGATTCAGCAGTTGTGTCATTTCAGTATTGTTGTTTAGAACTAGCTATTCAAATGCTACAAAAATGGCGGACATGTATTTAGGCATTATCTCCACTGCCCAAAATAATTTAAGACATTTTAGGGAGTTGTTTTTTGGGGGGCATCCTAACCAACGTAATGCTCTTGTTTCTATTCCAAGTAGGAATCATTGTAACACCTAACAATGATGTAGCACCTTTTTGTCTCGATAAAATCTTGGTTTGCCTTAGCGACATGATGTTCCACACCATGGCTGCCACATGGGAACTATGTGTCCTGGTTAAAAGTAGTCCACTTTATAGGGAATATGGTGCCATTTGGGACACAACCTTGGATGAGCCAGGCCCCACGTAGGCATGAATCTGGTCTGAAATAGCCCAGGAGTTCACTCCCTCTGGGACTGGTGGTGTTACAACAGAAAGATGCTATCACCCACAGCCAAAGTGCTACAGCCATTCTTGTTGTGAATAAAAATGGGTTGACTTGATGACATCGTCTTGGTTGTTTATTGTAGACCTCCCCATGTTCTCTTACTTTGTCTGCATAGAAATCCATTTTTTTTAAGTATCTGATGATCTGAGATTGCATGGGCTGTATGATGTTAGCTTGGTGACGCACTATTGTAGGCTACATATTCAAGCAGTAGGTCATATACTAATAAATAGTTTAGGCTTTATTTGTAAACTAATACAACATGCGTTTTAGTCATCGTATTATATGCTTTATATTTATTCACATGCATGTGTCTTTAGCAGCCTTGGTCATTTAACAACCATTTCAGTTGGTTTCCTTCCTTATTTGCTGAAATAACACGTCATTATGATCGTGCTCCCCCCTCTCTCCCTTCTCTGGCTGGTGATGCTTGTCAGCAGAGCTGCCATAGGCCTTCATTGCTGTGACTGCTAAAGTCACAATCCATTACAGTGAGGGCCAATGCTTTTCACAGCTGACACAAAATATTGTTTTTACTGGTAAATCCCTGAAAAAAATCCACATTATTGAGTGGATAAATAAACATGAAGCTAGCTTTGCGACAAGGGTGGTTGGGGGTGTTTGTCTCTGGGGAGAAGAGGAGGGTCTCCTGGGTGTTTAGACTGCTTAACTATCACCGAGCAGGGCAGCCTAGCCCACCTCTCTCTCAAAGCCCCAGCAGCTATCTGGATCTCAGTGGTACCGTGGAGGCAAAGCAGAATAGCTTTCATTTAACATTTACTCAGCTCTGCCTTGAAAGCAAGCCTTTAGGGTAATGTTAGGTCTTTTCATAAGTTACGAAGATGTAATTTGACAAATTAGCTCCGCAGACACTCCGGTTGTATTTTTAATGGCTGCCATGGTTGATAATTAGCAGTGCTGTGTGCTAAAACCGCTACGCTGTTGCACCCGGGGCGGTGTGTGCATCCAAAACCTGACAACAATCAACCACTGGGCTAATGGGGGATGATGTATCCCACAGGCTCGCTTCTTTTACCTGGGAGTGATGTTTCTATTCACACTATATCAGTGTGCTTGTCTGTCTGCGTCTTTATTCATGTTCAGTATAGGAATCCTGTTATTCCTGACGAGCAACAAAAGTATTCAAATCAAATGAAGCTCTGCTCTCTGTCTCTCTCTGTCTCTCATTTTATTTTTCTCTCGGAAGCACAGACTTTCGTTTGAGAGAAAAACCAATCACATTTAAGGCTCTGTTCATCAGCCCTGTGGTCTACATGTCCTGGCCTCTTGTCGTGAGTTTCAACCTCAGACCTGAGGAGCCATTTGCACATAGAGAGCTTGTCTTACACTTTTAATGAGTTGCTCACTGTTATTCTCCAACAAGCTCTGTTTTTATTAGCCTAGAATAAATTCCTCTCTCTGGTTTCGAGACAGTCTCTTTAAATTGGATGGAAGTCATTGAATGCCTGCTGGGAAAGAGAGGCCTGTGAAATGTGGGATTAATTTATACAAATATTTCTATATCTATTAATTTGGATGAAATGTGACAAGGTACTGAGACGTGGCTGCTGCGGCACGGTGCTCAATGTATTTCCATGTTCACCCCCTCTCTGTTGAATGTGCAACATTGATTTTCTACCTTCGGTTCTACCTTTGCTTTTCAATAACACATTAGTTATGTATTTATGTGTCTTTGTTGCACATATAATTGATAAAGTCTTTCATCAGAGACAAAGTTATTCTTACTACTAAGATAACATTTATTTTCAATGAATGTCGGAGACAATAGCTATACAAATGTTTTTGTATTTACCAGTCTATTAACTGGCTTAACTCACAGATGGAGATAATAATAGTGCATTATGGGTAGTGACGGCAGTAGCAGCAACCTATAATGGTCTCGGTGGGAGCCACATAATCCATTCCCTAATTGTTGGGGGACGTCGGCACAATGCTGTCACAACTACCGGCTGATTTGGAAAGCAGAGGATTGGGACAAAGTCCTGCCTGAGAGGATATAGCAGCACATCGACCATTATTGTGCAGGGAGATAAGGCTGAGCAGACTTTGGATTGGCTGGGCAGGGGTTGACTGGTGATTGGCTTGACAGGATGTTCATAATAGGAATAGTTCATATTAATAATAGGCTCCATCTTTAACAGTCTATATGGCCATTGCCATAGGTTCACAGCCATTGTTCAAGGGCTTAGTCTGAGATGAAAAATACTTTTAATTTCGAGTGTCAGAAATGTAGGCACTTGATGGGGCACATCCATTCTCTGTGATGCCTTTAGACTCCTTCTAATGGAATCTATAAAGTTCTTGCCAAACTGCACCGGGCCTGCCTGTGGCACTTGTAGGATCATTTGATTTCAGCTAATAACTAGTGTTGTCTCTGAGAAAGCCACACATGAGATCTGTCTGCTCTCCCTGGGCTCCTTTCTTGGCTTTATGACTCGGGGTGTATGACTCTCTCTCTCTCTCTCATCTCCTCTCCGGCTCTCCTCTCTCTCGACTCTCTCTCTCCTCACTCCTCTCTCTCTCTCGTCTTCTCTCTCTCAAGCCCCTCTTCTCTCTCTATCTCTCTCTCTTCCTCCTCTCTCGTCTCTCTCT
>NC_034181.2:22969670-23094103 GCF_002021735.2 Oncorhynchus kisutch | reverse complement strand
CCCCCCCCCCCCCCCCCCCCCCCCCCAGAGACACGCACACACACCCCTACAGACACACACACACACACACAACCCTACAGAGACACACACACACACCCCTACAGAGACACACACACACCCCTACAGACACACACACACACACCCCTACAGACACACACACACCCCTACAGAGAGACACACACACCCCTACAGAGACACATACACCCCCCTGCAGACACACACAGACACACCCCTACAGAGACACACACACACCCCCTACAGACACACACACACACACACCCCTACAGAGACACACATACATACCCCTACAGACACACACACACACACCCCTACAGAGACACAGACACACACACACCTACAGAGACACACACACACACCCCCTACAGAGACACACACACACACATACCCCCTACAGAGACACACACACACACACACACACCTACAGAGACACACACACATACCCCCTACAGAGACACACACACATACCCCCTACAGAGACACACACACATACCCCCTACAGAGACACACACACATACCCCCTACAGAGAGACACACACACATACCCCCTACAGAGAGACACACACACACCCCCCTACAGAGACACACACACACACTCCTACAGAGACACACACACACCCCTACAGAGACACACACACACACCCCTACAGAGACACACACACCTCTACAGAGACACACACACACACACACCCCTACAGAGACACACACACACCCCTACAGAGACGCACACACACACACACCCCTACAGAGACACACACACACACACTCCTACAGAGACACACACACACACCCCTACAGAGACACACACACACCCCTACAGAGACACACACACATACCCCCTACAGAGACACACCTACATAACCCCTACAGAGAGACACACACACAACCCTACAGAGACACACACACACCCCTACAGAGACACACACACACCCCTACAGACACACACACACACACCCCTACAGACACACACACACCCCTACAGAGAGACACACACACCCCTACAGAGACACATACACCCCCCTGCAGACACACACAGACACACCCCTACAGAGACACACACACACCCCCTACAGACACACACACCCCTACAGAGACACACATACATACCCCTACAGACACACACACACACCCCCCTACAGAGACACAGACACACACACACCTACAGAGACACACACACACACCCCTACAGAGACACACACACACACACATACCCCCTACAGAGACACACACACACACACACACACACACACACACACCCCTACAGAGACACACACACATACCCCCTACAGAGACACACCTACATAACCCCTACAGAGAGACACACACACATACCCCCTACAGAGACACACACACACATACCCCCTACAGTGAGACGTATACACACATACCCCCCTACAGAGACACACACACACACCCCTACAGAGGCACACACACACATACCCCCTACAGTGAGACGTACACATACATACCCCCCTACAGAGACACACACACACACATACCCCCTACAGTGAGACGTACACACACATACCCCCCTACAGAGACACACACACACACCCCCCTACAGAGACACTCACACACACCCCTACAGAGACACACACACACCCCCTACAGTGAGACGTACACACACATACCCCCCTACAGAGACACACACACACCCCTACAGAGACACACACACCCCTACAGAGACACACACACACACACGCACTACAGAGAGACACACACACACACACATGCCCCCCTACAGAGACACACACACATACACACACACACACACATCCCTACAGAGACCCATAAACACACCCCCCCTACAGAGACACACTCACACAGCAGATAGAGGACTGTAGCGAGGAGCGAGGCCGAGGGGGTGCTGCCTTCACACCAGGCAGAGTGATGTGGAGGTGTCACCCCCCACCCTGGTTGCCAGTGGCGGAGGTCCCGATGACAGGCTGGGGATGACAGCCAAGCCTCAGCTCATGCCAACGGGCTGGTTGGGGTTGGGTTCCCTCACCCTCCTCTCTTTTCTCCCTCTCCTCGCTCTCTTCCTCAGCTCTTTGTTATGACTGGTTTTGACAACACACAGCGGGAGGGAGGCCTCGGTTTGCTTGTGTTTATTCCAAGTGGATGCTGTGTATGTAAAATTACTACCGTTGCTGTTGAAGCCGTTTGTGTGTGTGTGTGTGTGTGTGTCTGTGTGTGTGTGTGTGTGTGACTGACAGTGAAAGGGTTAACCCAGTATACAGTGTGTCTGTCTGAGTTCCAGAACAAAACAGCGGCAGGCAGCTGGAATGTGCAGGAGATGTACATGGTAATTGAAACACAGTGGTGGAGCCAACTGTCAGAGGCAATCTCTCTTTTTTTATTCACACCTTACTGGTACATGAGGCAACACATGTATTAACATCCGTGACACCATGTCCCTGGTAAGTGTTGGTATTTATCCTCCTTAGCCATCATCTCTGACAATGCTGTAGTCATATGAACATGTTGTAATTGGTATTTCTGGCCTACAGTTCAGCATTGCATAGACCTGGTGCATACAGAGGGTTAGTGAACCAAAACTGATGACACCAGTCATCTCAGTAGCTATACCTTGTATTAATGTTCCTCTCCTCTGGGATAATATCTGGTTCACAGTGGTTCAAATACTGGGTGTATTTCCAAGTGGCCCAGCCCTAGTTTTAAACTCCTATATGAGTTTTGATATCAATTTCTGCTCTTTTCTGGGTGTTCATTATTGAACTAGGCTTTTCTTTCTTATTTGGGGTGTTTCATTTAATCTGAGAAGAGCAGAAGAGCAGAAGAGCAGGAGAGCAGAAGAGCAGGAGAGCAGAAGAGCAGAAGAGCAGGAGAGCAGGAGAGCAGAAGAGCAGGAGAGCAGAAGAGCAGAAGAGCAGAAGAGCAGGAGAGCAGAAGAGCAGGAGAGCAGAAGAGCAGTCTCTCTTCTGAGGATTGAGTTCAATTTAACAGCATAGCAGCTTAATTGGAGATTTTTGGGGAATAAATAGTGTTTGTGAACATGTCACGCTCCACTAAAATTACTCCACTAAATGAACTCCACTAAATGAACTCCACTAAATAAACTCCACTAAATAAACTCCACTAAATAAACTCCACTAAATAAACTCCACTAAATAAACTCCACTAAATAAACTCCACTAAATGAACTCCACTAAATGAACTCCACTAAATGAACTCCACTAAAATGACTCCACTAAATGAACTCCACTAAATGAACTCCACTAAATGAACTCCACTAAAATTACTCCACTAAATGAACTCCACTAAATGAACTCCACTAAATGAACTCCACTAAATGAACTCCACTAAATGAACTCCACTAAATGAACTCCACTAAAATTACTCCACTAAATGAACTCCACTAAAATTACTCCACTAAATAAACTCCACTAAATAAACTCCACTAAATGAACACCACTAAATGAACTCCACTAAATGAACTCCACTAAATGAACTCCACTAAATGAACTCCACTAAATGAACTCCACTAAATGAACTCCACTAAGTAAACTCCACTAAATGAATTATTCTAAATGAAGAGTCATAATTCAAAGCAATCCAGTGTTGTATTTGAGGTGATTTAGCTTTTTATTTTTTTGAAGATCTATTGTTCTATTGTCCACATTTGACCTACAATCAAGTCTTAGCTCCTCAACCACTACAATCCACTATTTACTGTTTGTTTACATTGGACACACCTCCCTCTTTTCTTCCCCCTGTTTTAGTTAATCTAGTGCTCCCCCCCTCCCCACATGATGAAAAGACAGGCCTTTGTGTGTGTGTGATGAGCCATAAATAACAGAATTACCTTTCATTTCCATTTCTATGTCTAACATATGGCTTTAAACACTTGTCAAAACCCATTTAATTACTGATGTTTTGAGCCAATTGTGTACCTTTGTGAATTCCCCAGAGTGCTCTATAGATAGGATCATTGTTGTGTTTTAACATAACAGCAGACTGCAGACTCCACCATACTGCTGGGAGTAGATGAGTAAGCTAGTGTATACTATAGCAGAACTCATCATATGTGTCAGCTGTTCAAACTAATAACAGCATATACTGGAAGACCAGATGGTCTGGTTTTCTATTCTGATTAAATGTGCCAAGACTGAACAATTACATACTGTATACTGCATTTATACATTGTGCATATTTAGATGGTTTTATGGGAGTGTGTTTTTTTTGTGTGTCTGTGACGTGCATGCGTACGTGCGTACACCAGAGGAGGCTGGTGGGAGGAGCTGTAGGAGGACAGGCTCATTGTAATGGCTGGAATGGAATTCATTAGATGAGATATTTCTTTGTCTGATTGTCACAGATATTTGCTTTTAAATACAAGAAAATGCACGGGGATCTGGTGAGAGACATAGCATAGGCCAGACATAACATCAAACATACACCATGAATAAAACCCAACAAGAATGACAGATTAACGACTCTTACCCCTCCCACATTACGTAGCTGTCCCTCCTATACTCAATGTTACATATCCCCTTAATGTCCAAGGTCCCTGAGTGTTGCATAGTGTTATTGCACAACCCTATAGTTTCAATGCCCATTATTCCATTCATTCTATTCCAGCCGTTACAATGAGCCCGTCCTCCTATAGCTCTTCCCACCAGCCTCCTCTGGTGTACAGCATGTCCATCAGTCTGTGGTTATGTGTTATTTCATTAGCTCGGTCTGTTGTGTTGTGTCTGTGTGTTCAGGGTCAGGCAGTTCACAGAGCTGCAGGTCACTGTGCCCTATAGCTGACTCTCTGTGACTCCATCCGTACATACAGACACACACACTCACGTGTCCCCGCCTCTCCCTCCCAACTCCACTGCAGATGGAAATCATTATTTGATTCTTAACTCCAAAGGAAATCATTTCATATCACAAAAGCAAATTACCAGGCATCCAAATATTTAGAGAATGATACCAGCCTTTCTGGGTCTTGCTTCCTGTTTGGAAACTCTAATTTGGATTTAAACAAAGCTTTAAACATTTTTAAATAAACGTCCAGGGCACGGCTTGGTGCGGAGTGGAGGAGACGACTCCTATTGACCTCAATGATCTGGCGCCGAGACGGCAGGAGGGTGATTGTGGGAAGTGGGAAGTGTGCACTTGGATTTCAGAGGGGCTCTTGCTCTCTCCTCAGGATACAGTGTGTCAAACAAGGACCTTAAAACCCTCACAGAAGAGAAAGTGGCTCCTTACTGGCACTTTGCACTCTGGCACTATGAACTGGCCAAGCTGAGATCTTTTTCCTGTTAGTTTTGGCACTATACAGCCCTAAGGCCTCAAAGACTGTCTGAGTGGATGAGAGGAGAGACTAGAGGACATGACTGGGGAATAGAATGAAGGGGGGTTGGGTTGTGTGTGTTTCAGGTCTCCGTTTCAGGCAGTTGGAATCGGTCAGTTCCTAACTGCCACTGAAGGCCATAAGCTCCCGCCCTGTGGAGATGTGCCCACTGGCCAATTCATCACTATTTTCACTTAAACTGTAAGAAGAAAACATTTCATTTTTTTCACACCTGATTGTTCCTCTTCCTTCCTTCCATCTCACACCTTTTGACCTAACCAATATTTTATTATCCCGGAGAGAAATGGTTTCCTTGACTTCTTGAGCGGAGGAAAAATGGCCTTGAGCTGTTTTCCTCTAGCTATCTCATGTACACATATGTGCCGAGCTTTGTCAGCGTTGTCCCTCCTGTATGCAGTACCCCCTCCCTTTCTCTCTCTCTGTCTCTCTTTTCCCCCTGCACTGCATCAAAACAGCTGGGCGGCTGTTTGTGGTACATTCATAATTGTGCATGCGGGGTAATTAAGAGCCTTGTCCTAAATGATAGCTTTGCTTGGCTTCTCAGATGTTCACTAACAAGGCGGCCTACAAAGGTGTTAGTGTAGTGCATTCATCAGCGTCATCTGGGGCTAATTACTGCTCCATAAATCACAACAGTGACCTGGGCCAGCCTTTTACACTGGGAGGAACATAGTGGCACAGTTAAGATGGTACGGGCCAAATACCAACACTACAAATGGATCAAACGATCAGGATCTGACTATCCTCAATGAGAGAGAAGAGTATCTAACTGTGTGAAGCTATAATATAGCTATAATAATGTGAAGCTGAGTGTGCTGCCTGTGCTGGCTTATGTTGTAGGCCTACAGTAGACAAAGCTTACAGTGTCCTTCCTTGAGTTTTACAACAATATGGAGGTTCAAGTTAGCAGTTTCTGAGATTTATACCGCCTTTCAAGCATCCTTCGTTTCCACCTATTACTGCGATCAAGCCATTCCAATGGAGCCACGAAACCCCAGCCAGTCTAAAACCTCACCGCTTGCTTTTCATTCATTAAATGACACTCTGAAAGCTCAGGGAGCCCCGTATCTGCAGCTTGCTTGGATAGAAGACGAGCCACCTTCAATGCAGTGCAGCGTCCTGGCAGCTCAGTCTGGGTTCAGTGGCACCCAAGGGAGAGAGCGGGGACCAGGCATCCATCTTAACAAGGTCACACCGTTTGATTTTTAATGGTCAGTGCTCAGCCTGTCGTCTTCCCTTTGAAATATTAGTGCTCATTAATAATGTAGAGGCAGTTACCCCCCTTCCTCTTCCCTCCATTCCTCCACCTGCGGCGAAATGGCCTCATTGGCTGTTGGCGGTCATCCTCTGCACCAGGGTGGGTAGAGTCTGATCCAGGAGTAGGCCTGCTCTCTCTCTGTCTCTTTCTCTCTCTCTCTGTTTCCCTCCCAGCAGCTGGCCAAATGCCTGTTTTACTGGGCAGCTTTACGGTGTTCATTAGGCGCACTTAACAGCCGCTGTAATTCTGGGAGACGGGGTGGGGAAGTGAGACGATTAGTGGTTGGCTTGGACCTGCGTGCCAGGCAGCTGCAGTTGACCTTTTATTTCAGACATGAAAGATGTCTCTTTCGCGCATGTAGAGATTTCATATTTTCACTTGGGTTCACTGCAGAGGCTTTATTAGATGTATTAAATCTCTCTCTCTCTCTCCTGGGCTTGTTTCATTTCAGTATGTCTGCCTGTTACTCACTCTGCAGATGAAAAGTCTAATCAGGAAATGTTGTGAGATAAGAGATAAGCAGACATCTTATTGAGGAAGGAGTTATGATTTGAATCCAAAAAGGACCTCTGGCCATTTGCATATACAGTGGGGAGAACAAGTATTTGATACACTGCCGATTTTGCAGGTTTTCCTACTTACAAAGCATGTAGAGGTCTGTAATTTTTTATCATAGGTACACTTCAACAGTGAGAGACGGAATCTAAAACAAATATCCAGAAAATCACGTTGTATATGATTTTTAAGTAATTCATCTTGAACTTCTTCCATTTTCTAATAATTGCGCCAACAGTTGTTGCCTTCTCACCAAGCTGCTTGCCTATTGTCCTGTAGCCCATCACAGCCTTGTGCAGGTCTACAATTTTATCCCTGATGTCCTTACACAGCTCTCTGGTCTTGGCCATTGTGGAGAGGTTGGAGTCTGTTTGATTGAGTGTGTGGACAGGTGTCTTTTATACAGGTAACGAGTTCAAACAGGTGCAGTTAATACCAGTAATGAGTGGAGAACAGGAGGGCTTCTTAAAGAAAAACTAACAGGTCTGTGAGAGCCGGAATTCTCACTGGTTGGTAGGTGATCAAATACTTATGTCATGCAATAAAATGCTAATTAATTACTTAAATATCATACAATGGGATTTTGGGGATTTTTGTTTTAGATTCCGTCTCTCACAGTTGAAGTGTACCTATGATACAAAGTACAGACCTCTACATGATTTGTAAGTAGGAAAATCTGCAAAATCGGCAGTGTATCTAATACTTGTTGTCCCCACTGTACATTCCCAAAGCTCTGACCAATTTTATTTGGAAGGTCATTAGGCTACCTGTTCCCCTCTGAAGATCAATTGTTGTGTTTTTGGTTGTTGTTGAGATGTGTTTTTCATCAAGTGAGATTAAAAGTACATCTGAGTTGTAAGGCAGCGAGGGAAGCAGGGTCAAGGCCAAGACAACTTCAACTCCTACACAGAGATGTTCAACTAGAATCAGGCTTAACTGCCGAACGATTTAACTTGAGTGTTTTCTTGTTTTCGCCTCACACTCAGTTAGCTGGATAAACATAACAAACGGAGGCTGCAATGGCTGGGAGCAATTTTCAGGCAGAATTGTTTCATCAATTGTTAGGGATGACATATCAATCCCTGAGTGATGATATTTATTTTCTGTAAATGGGCATCCACCATCGTTTTTAGAGAAGCAATGACCCATATGCTTAATAATACTATACTGATCAGTCTAGATGTGGTGTTTTGAGAAGCAGCTTGTGTGTGTTTGTGCTCGTGGTTTATGCGTTGCTCGATGACTGGTTGTGTGCTAGAAACTCTCCAGACGACATATCATCCTATACAACACCGAAGACATTCTACACACTCCCTTGGTCAGAGAGCACACCCCAGGGTAACGGCCCCTGTCACTACAAATCAGCCTCATAAACTTTGGGGAAAGTGACCCCATAAAGTGAGCTTGACCTCCAGGTTTGAGAAGGCAGAATGGGCCACGGACCATTAAGTTCACACACACACACACATTGTCAGGATTAGATTCCCATGCTCACGCTGCTATGTGGAGTCGCTCGCTGGGCCTGGCCTGGCACCCCTAAATGTCAGCAGGTCCCCATTCAGAGCACTGCACTGCTGTGATGCACTTAAACCTTCAACACAGCTTTTATTGACATTCCTTCAAGGCTCCTGGAAATGTTCCTCCAACTCCAACCTTTCCTCCTAGATCTCCACTTATGAAATAGATACACCTACTGTATTGTCTGTGGGTGTGAAAAGTGGAGGCGTCAAGCAGTGGATAGAGTGTGCCAGTCCAAGAATCTGTGTGCAGTCCCCGTGTTAATAGCATCACATAGCAGACCAGAAGGTTTTTACAGAGACACATCACATGCGGTTTTTATTATGCTAAAATCAATCTCTGTTCACTTTGTAAATGGTAAGAGGACAATAAAAGGAAGGTTCTATTTGCCAGAAACATCAATGAAAGAAACACTCCCAGTGTAAAAATATGTCTGTATTCCCGTAAGTCAGTTTTAATATTGATGTGTTTTCACTGTCTAGAACTACCTCAAATCACAGCAAGAGAGTAGTTTTATTGCAGTAGTACTGGAGAAAGACTAGGTACAAAGTGAGGTGTTTTTAATGGTCATTATGTCTTAATTATTATCGTAAAATTGTAAAGATCTTTCTCTTCAATTTCTGGCAGAAATTACAAACAATCACATTTCTGGTTACTGCAGTGCATATTCCCTGAATTGTGTGAACCTTTCTCTTCGTAGTGCTTAAAAGAAAAAAATGCTAGTTATTTTCCTGTCTGAGATATTGGCAGTGCTTTAACACGAGGCCCAGAAGGGGTTAACCTCCTTGTGCTGGGTCTGTGCTCTGGAGGTTCTAAAAGAGCCCCACTTAAGGTATCTTTTGTGGTTCCAGATGTTTTGTGTAGCTATTTATTTAGCTTGTAAACAGGCCGACAAAAGCCCTCGGCATAATGTTGGTGAGGGTAACCGCAATGACATTGTTGGGGGTCCTTTACAAAAGATGGCTGCGTGCTTAATGTGATTTAGTGCTGGGGGAAGCCTTTATCGCCTCCGAGAGGGGAGGTCTCCAGATTGAAATGCAAATCCTTCCATTTTAGAATTCATTAGGGGCAACACAGCCAATGCAACAATGAAAACGCTGATGGGAGGGAGGGAAGGAAGGAAAGAGGGAGGGATGGGGTTTGGGGCTTTTCTTTTTAAAGGGTAACGGGTAAATATGAGGCAGGCACTGGTAGACCGCTTCTGATCTGACTTGGTTCCTCTCCCTCCCTCCCTCCCTCCGTTTTCTTTTTTATAGGAAAGGCGATGTGAAGATGGTTGTTGTCAGGCCGGTTTGTGAGAGTAATGAACAGGTGGTTTCTACCCTATGCCTCTAATGATGCAGGCTGTGAGAACATCTGCTGTAGTAAAATCACATGATACACCACCTCTCTGTGTATATGGCAGGCAGCACTACCTGCTACCAATACATATTTATTTACTAACTATATAATATGTTATCACATTAGAAACTGTATGGCTGGTATTGTGTTCATTACTCAAAAACAAGAGGTTAAACTTGTCAGCCAATACCCAAGCTAACTTTGTGCAGAGGGGATTGAAAAAAGTGCAGCTTGATGCACAAGGTTGCCACTGTTGTCAAGCTGTGAATGCTTTTAAAAAGCTTTTCATACTTCCAGAATCCTTTTCTATGTCATTTTTTTTCTTATTCACTCTTCCATTCTCACACTTGTACAAAGTGAACATGCACACACACACACACACACACACACACACACACACACACACACACACACACACACACACACACACACACACACACACACACACACACACACGTCTTTCACTGACTTATGGCAAAACCTGATCTGTATCTCCCACACACACACTTCCCTGGAGAATTGATTAAAATCAGAGAGACACAGACCTTGAACATTGCTGCTTTTGTCTGAGCAAACAAAGGCTGCCGGTAATTGGATTCACATTGAGTGAAGTATTTAAAACAGTCTGGTAACTAGAGCAAGCTGTGGACCCGCCGTGCTCCTGCCAGCGTCTTGTTGTTCCAAAGACTTCCCGACCGAGCCCACCTTTATGGGTCTAGCCTTGCCTGCTCCAACAGAGCACGGCCATGTTAAGGGACTCCTATTTAACCTTCTCCAACATTACTATGAGAAATCTGTCATTCGAGACAAGTTTATACCTCTTTAACCTCCACTTCTCCTGGTCTCTCCTTGTGGAACGTTTCAATTCTCCATTTACTTCCACTCGTTTTTCAGCTGATCGCTGTTTAGTTGAATCATTCTTTGTAAGAATCTACAAAAAAACAACATATATATATATGTGTCTAAAAGCATCATTTAGATGAAATGACCTGAGGAGAAGAAAATGTTTATGTGACCTACATGAACATAAACCAAGCTGCTCAAACAGTCCCAGTTACAGAAGATTAAACCCGTGAAGGACTTGATTAGAAGCAATCAGGCAAGAAATCAATCAAACATGGCCGGGACAAAGTGTGTCTAATTGTTTGCATACCTGTGGCTAAAACCAAGAGTGAGTGGGGGGGGGGGCTGGCTATCTGCCATTTTGTGTCTGCAGTGGAAGTGAAAAAGATAGAGATCGGCTCCAGATTGCGGGAGTCGCATAACCTGGGCCCAGGGGACACCGTCTAGTGATCCCATTGCTACGGGAGTCACAGGCACTCCATTACACAGAGCCTGAACTCAGGTTATCCAGTCTCCGCAGACACGGCCGACCTGATTGCCTCTCCGGTTTAACTTCCACCCCGTCCTGTTGACATTGGCCCACTGGCTAGGGAGGGGAGGGGGAGGAAACTCTACCTAACGGAGCCCATGCTGTGCCCAAAATGATACCCTATTCCCTGTATCGCAAAGGCTCTAGTCAAAATAAGTGCACTATATAGGGAATATGGGTTCTTGTCAAAGGTAGTGCACTATATTTCACTGTACTTGTGCATGTGACATTAAAACTTGAAACTATATAGGGAAAATGTTTCCATTTCAGACCCACCCCCGCTGTCCCACCCTAGCCTTCTAGACCCCTGTAGATTAGTTTAAAGTGAGCCCCTAGAGAGACAGACAGATTGCAACTAAAGAGTAAACCTCAGAAAGACAGTCTTCTAGCACCACAATAAAGATTGTGAAGGTTTATTAACAGCATAGATGTTGAGTAACATTTTACTTATATGAGTGGTCTTATCGAGGTTAGCCAACACAACGTTCTTCATCTGTTGACATCTTCTTGTCAGAGTATGTGTTCCAGAAATATTTACCTTTCAAAAGGGTTTTTCAAGGGTAAATTGAGTTTACCCTGCCACAGAAAGTCAAGTTGTGTTACACGTCATGTCTGCGTTTACTATTGCACCCAACCTGTTTTGCTTACTGTACCACCAACTGCCCGGGCTACCCCTGAAGTACACCCTCGTGCATTTTACCAGAAGGCCTATGGTCACATGAGTCTTCTCAAGTCCCCCTGTGGATAGGCCAAGTACCCCCAGGGTCCTAGTACCCCTGGTTGAGAACCACTGCTCTAGTCTACACAATGAACAGAAGGAGAGGGTGGTTTTCTTTTAGATTGTGTCTTGTGTTTTGTTTGCTCTTTTTTTGTCTGAAAGGTAATTTGTTTGATATTTAGTGGCAGGGTGATACTGAGCCGGCCTTCGCTCCGATATTTCTCAGCCACTTTTTCTCTGTTGTAATTAGAGGGCTGCAGGGGACTGGAGTGGAGGCCATGTCCTGTGGAGACCTAGCGAGGAGATGACGAACGCTTCTGAGACGCGGCTCCTCGCCCGTAGGCCCCGACAGCCCTTTTCACTTTCCATCAGCAATTATTGCTCCTCTCTGATGTGTGGGCTGACCGTTTGACAAGTCAATTAATTGTTAATGGTTTCTCCATCTGCTTTTCTTCACCAGCATCCTGCGATTCATGGCTTTGAGTCCCACTTTAATTTTGAGATCCATCCTTATTTCCTCCCTAGGCTACGAGGTATGGCAGCCAGTCCTGGCCTGATACCGCATGGCATATGTGAGGTATAGCACAGGCATTGAATAGATGGAACTAATGGCCCTAAAAAGGTTTTAGTTCTTTCGACATTGTTTTCATGAATGAATTAACTATATAATTTGGATGATTGCAGAATATGCCAAAAGAGATGTTATTGTTGGCTTAGAAATGTGACCCAGTCCTGGTTGTAAAGCTAATAGTAAGCTAGCTAGTGCCTTCGCAATAACATAACCCATCTTTTTCCCTCCCTGTCTACACTATCCACACGCTATTTGAGAGAACACATCATGATTCATATTTATATTGCTAATTAGTCTATGTACATTATTAATTTCACAAAAATATCCCTCCAAGAGGATCTAATTAAGGGAGGAAATTAGTCAAAGCTAATAACGGTCATAGTTGAAAAAGCATTTTTAAACATCACCCAAATGTCTTCTTCCCTCATTTGCCAGTCCGATGCAGTTCATAACTGCTTGGTGAACAAACACATTCGTTAGAATTCATATTATCTCAGAATCGAGTTGACTCTAGAAATAGTGTGTGTGATTAATTATTAGCTTGAATACAATTAGCATTCATTAGCTAAATGTGCTATATGAAATAATTAAATGCCTAATGAAATGCTTTGTTGAATTTAATGAGGGGAGGTTAGATTTCCACTAAATGTATAATTCAGTGTGACTTTTCCCATCATACAGTGGGGCAAAAAAGTATTTAGTCAGCCACCAATTGTGCATGTTCTCCCACTTAAAAAGATGAGAGGCCTGTAATTTTCATCATAGGTGCACTTCAACTATGACAAACAAAATGAGAGAAAAAAATTCCAGAAAATCACATTATAGGATTTTTTATGAATATATTAGCAAATTATGGTGGAAAATAAGTATTGTTATTTTTTTCTTCTCATTTTGTCTGTCATAGTTGAAGTGTACCCATGATGAAAATTACAGGCCTCTCTCATCTTTTTAAGTGGGAGAACATGCACAATTGGTGGCTGACTAAATACTTTTTTGCCCCACTGTATGTACAGTTCTGTATAGATAGTGTATGTTCCAATGTCCATACTAGCAAACCACTTAAAGTGAAGCATGCATTCTAAGTAGTATGCCACTGTGGATAGTCTTTGTTGAGGTGTGGTTAATATATAGACTGTCCCATCGTAGTGTCTAGTGTCTATAGATTATTACAGCGTTATTACAGTGGCACCCTATTTCCTATTTATTGTATTTAGTCAAAATTAGTGCACTAATAAGGAAGGGGGTCCCATTTGGGATTCACCCTATGACTGTGTTCAGTCAAAAGTAGTGCACTATATAGGGTTTAGGGTGTTATTTGGGACATACTCTATGACTGTGTTCAGTCTGTCTCCTCCACAGCAGCACACAGTGTGTTTAATTGGCTTCTCAATCTGGTAGCAGAGCCATTACCAAATCCAACACAGACCATTAGGCCGCATGAGCTTAATTGCCCATTAATTGGATAATTAGTCCTTCCTTTTGTTTTTTTCCTCATTCCCTCTTTCTGTCTCTCTTTTCCTTTTTTCTGACATTCGTACATTTGCTACATCCCTCATTCTTCTTTCATTCCTTTTTCAAAATTCTCTATCTTTTTCTTTCTGCTTCACTCTTGCTTAGAGGATGTAGGCATCCCATGACTGTAACCTGCAGCTGAGAGTGAGTGCTCTGCCCTGCTCTGTGTGGGTGGAAAACTGGTAAAGGCCGAGTGGTTTGATGTAGCCCCAAGTCTGCTCTCTCCTACCATGCTGTCATGTTGACCCACAGAACACACTGTGTGTGGCTGGAACAGCACAGGAAGCAGGGAGACCCTGTGTCATGCATGCATAGTTAAATAGCCTACACATCTCAAGTGCATTAGGTGCCATTTTATGAGAAAAAAAGTTTTCTTTCTTTTTATCCTCTGATTCTGCCTTCCATTATTCTCCCGGAGAGTATGCATCTCAGGTTATTCAGATATACCATTAGACTCAGGCAGCCGTCATCTGATGGATTTATAATATAAAGTATAAAGTAAATGTTTGGCACATTTGATAGCTATTTGAGATCTCTCCTCTAACGAAGCAGCCATATCATCCCTGGCTAGGAAACAAGAAGAGATGTTAGAAGCAAAATAATGGAAATGAAATACAGTGCATTCAGAAAGTATTCATAACCCTTGAATTATTCCACAATTTGATGTGTTACAGCCAGAATTCAAAATTAATTAAATAGATTTTCTCACTCATCTGCACATAATACCCCATAGTGAGAACATGTTTTTTTTTTATTCATACATTTCTAATTTACATAAGTATTCACACCCCTGAGTCAATACCTTTGGCAGTGAGTCATTCCGGATAGGTCTGTAAGAGCTTTGCACACCTGGATTGTACAATATTTGCACATTATTATTTTTTAAATTCTGGTCAAGTTGGTTGTTGATCATTGCTAGACAGCCATTTTATTTTTTTATTCCGTTTCTTTTTATCCCCAAACACTCCCTAGTCTTTGCCACTGACAAGCATACCCATAACATGATGCAACCACCACAATACTTTATTATGAAGAGTGGTACTCAGTGATATGTTTTGGACAAATCCAACACAATGCTCCATATTCAGGACATAAAGTTAATTTCTTTGCCATTTTTTTGCAGTTTTACTTGAGTGCCTCATTGCAAACAGGATGCATGTTTTGGAATATTTTTATTCTGTACAGGCTTCCTTCTTTTCACTCTGTAATTTAGGTTAGTATTGTGGAGTAACCACAATGTTGTTGATCCATCCTTAGTTTTCACCTGTCACAGCCATTAAACTCTGTAACTGTTTTAAAGTCACCATTGGCTTCATTGTGAAATCCCTGAGCGGTTTCCTTCCTCTCCGGCAAATTAGATAGGAAGGACGCCTCTATCATTGTAGTGACTGGGTGTATTGATACACCATCCAACGTGGAATTAACCCCCTAGAATCAATTTAAATTACACAACAAAAAAATCACTATCAAAATCCATCAGTTTAAGCTAGATATATCTGTTTTTTTGCATTGGATGCGGCTCAATCCACCACATCCACCAAACAGGATGCACGAGTGGTGTTTGTCAGACCATGAGACATCCCGAAAATCGGTATTCTCACGAAAACGTCTGTAGCATCATATTATGACCACTCTATGGAAAGGGGAAATACTCACGAATATGATAGAGGTCCTAAAATTCAAAATGAAATAGCTAAATAATCCATAGTATGACCATCTTAAAACAATGCATACTGTATGTCAGCTTAGCACCCCACGAGGTAGTCATTCAAAAATAATGTTAAACACTATTATTGCACACAGAGTGAGTCCATGCAACTTATTATGTGACTTGTTAATTAAGCAAATATTTACTCCTGAACTTATTTAGGCCATAACAAAAGGGTTGAATACTTTTCTACTCAAGACATTTCAGCTTTAGATTTTTTATTCATTTGTAACAATTTATAGAACCAGAATTCCACTATGACATTATGGGGTATTGTGTTTAGGCCAGTGGCACACAATCTCAATTTAAACCATTTTATATTCAGGCTGTAACTCAACAGTATGAAAAAAGGATGTGAATACTTTCTGAAGGCCCTTTACCTCTAAAATATCTCAATTCCTTCCTCAGATGTCATGGCGTATAACTCGAGATATCCACGTATCACTACGTCGCCTGTGTAGTCAACACATCCAGTGGACTTCCTGGTCCCGGATTGTTGGGTTAAATGGAGAGGTGAAGGAGTGTTCACCATGACATGACTGCTAACACTTGACAATTAAATCAGTATCCTAAGAAGGTTTTTATAAGTGCAGATGGTACTGTAGACACATGGAACCCAGAGAGAAATGTAGAGATTATCAGTCAAACAATACAAAATATAAGGAGGAAATTGTTATTTACAAAGTGACTGTTGGATGTGAGGGTTAAAGATTAATCAACGTGATTATTCAGTTATTTTGGACCCTGTTTCCAACTGTGTTACAGTATATAAAGGTAGCGTTGTGCTGCTGGCTGAGCTTATCCTATACTAACCTGAAGCAGTGTTAGTTTCTCCCTGTCCTTCCTGTCTGCCTGCTGAGCCTTTTAATGATTACATGGGTGAATCCTCAAGGCTTCAGTTCCAGGAAAACCAGTCTGTCTGTTTGCCTGTAAAAAAATTAAAAAACTATTTGCATCTGTTCTTTCGCTAGCTAGTGTCAATAGTGACTATAAAGTGTGATCATTCCATAGTGTTAAACTACTCAATATAAATGTGGATCTGTTTTTGTTTTGTTTATTTGCTATTCATCGCATCCAATTACCATTCTAAAGGGGGAGTGTTTCTCGCTGGGCGCCGAGGGAATATGAGATTAAAAGGCAACGAGGAAAACATCTGTGTCTCCACTTTGATCTGCATTACAATTCTTTACCTCTGGCATCCAAATAGACAGAGGAACACCTATAAAAACGAACAGCGCTGGGCTGCATAGGACTAGCAGCAAACGGAGGGAGGGAGGGTTACCATAGAAACACATACCTCCCTCACATAGGTTTATGTGCTGTATCCTATCACATGCTATTAGGAATTATCATAAATCTCCCCGCAGCGAGACGGTGGTTAAGGTGCGCCTGGGCGTAGAATGACAATGTGTTGATCTCAATATATCTTGGCAAGAGAGACAGAGGCATCCATGCCGTTCAAATCAAGAGAAAATGGCACCAGTATTAGCATGAGATGAAATAAAATGGGGGATGAAAACGCCTTTAGTGTGTTTCATTTCTTGAGTGGTTGGCAGGATAGATATTTAAACATTAACAAGGAATGGGCTTTAATGCTGCAATGCCCATATTGTAGCATTTTTGATGCAAATCATTTGGTTCTGCTTTGTGATTATGAATATATGTAAACATTGCTAAGAATATTGGTCCATAACTAGGTCTATACGAAACTAGGGTTGTCAAATAATTAATTTAGTTAATGGCATTAGTTACATTTTTCAGTTTGCTCAAATTTGGCCCAATTGAAAGATTTATCCATTTAAAAAGCAATGAATGCATTGAGTTACAGGCATACTTTGATTGTAAGGGACTGAAACACAAAATTATCAGAATATATTAATAAACAACACAAAAGTCACTAACATAGCTACAGCTATTAATGTTCGCTTTGTTTCAGTAGTACCTACCTCATTCTTATCAATGTTTCAGTAGGCCTACTCTTTATCAATGTTTCAGTAGGCCTACTCTTTCTTATCAATGTTTCAGTAGGCCTACTCCTTCTTATCAATGTTTCAGTAGGCCTACTCCTTCTTATCAATGTTTCAGTAGGCCTACTCCTTCTTATCAATGTTTCAGTAGGCCTACTCCTTCTTATTAATGTTTCAGTATGCCTACTCTTTCTTATCAATGTTTCAGTAGGCCTACTCCTTCTTATCAATGTTTCAGTAGGCCTACTCCTTCTTATCAATGTTTCAGTAGGCCTACTCCTTCTTATCAATGTTTCAGTAGGCCTACTCCTTCTTATTAATGTTTCAGTAGGCCTACTCCTTCTTATTAATGTTTCAGTAGGCCTACTCTTTCTTATCAATGTTTCAGTAGGCCTACTCTTTCTTATTAATGTTTCAGTAGGCCTACTCCTACTTATCAATGTTTCAGTAGGCCTACTCCTTCTTATCAATGTTTCAGTAGGCCTACTCTTTCTTATCAATGTTTCAGTAGGCCTACTCTTTCTTATCAATGTTTCAGTAGGCCTACTCCTTCTTATCAATGTTTCAGTAGGCCTACTCCTTCTTATCAATGTTTCAGTAGGCCTACTCCTTCTTATCAATGTTTCAGTAGGCCTACTCCTTCTTATTAATGTTTCAGTAGGCCTACTCCTTCTTATTAATGTTTCAGTAGGCCTACTCTTTCTTATCAATGTTTCAGTAGGCCTACTCTTTCTTATTAATGTTTCAGTAGGCCTACTCCTACTTATCAATGTTTCAGTAGGCCTACTCCTTCTTATCAATGTTTCAGTAGGCCTACTCTTTCTTATCAATGTTTCAGTAGGCCTACTCTTTCTTATCAATGTTTCAGTAGGCCTACTCTTTCTTATCAATGTTTCAGTAGGCCTACTCTTTCTTATCAATGTTTCAGTAGGCCTACTCTTTCTTATCAATGTTTCAGTAGGCCTACTCTTTCTTATCAATGTTTCAGTAGGCCTACTCTTTCTTATCAATGTTTCAGTAGGCCTACTCCTTCTTATCAATGTTTCAGTAGGCCTACTCCTTCTTATCAATGTTTCAGTAGGCCTACTCTTTCTTATCAATGTTTCAGTAGGCCTACTCTTTCTTATTAATGTTTCAGTAGGCCTACTCCTTCTTATCAATGTTTCAGTAGGCCTACTCTTTCTTATCAATGTTTCAGTAGGTCTACTCTTTCTTATTAATGTTTCAATAGTCCTACTCTTTCTTATCAATGTTTCAGTAGGCCTACTCCTCCTTATCAATGTTTCAGTAGGCCTACTCCTCCTTATTAATGTTTCAGTAGGCCTACTCCTCCTTATTAATGTTTCAGTAGGCCTACTCCTCCTTATCAATGTTTCAGTAGGCCTACTCCTCCTTATCAATGTTTCAGTAGGCCTACTCCTCCTTATCAATGTTTCAGTAGGCCTACTCCTCCTTATCAATGTTTCAGTAGGCCTACTCCTCCTTATTAATGTTTCAGTAGGCCTACTCCTCCTTATCAATGTTTCAGTAGGCCTACTCCTCCTTATTAATGTTTCAGTAGGCCTACTCCTCCTTATCAATGTTTCAGTAGGCCTACTCCTCCTTATCAATGTTTCAGTAGGCCTACTCCTCCTTATTAATGTTTCAGTAGGCCTACTCCTCCTTATTAATGTTTCAGTAGGCCTACTCCTCCTTATCAATGTTTCAGTAGGCCTACTCCTCCTTATCAATGTTTCAGTAGGCCTACTCCTCCTTATCAATGTTTCAGTGGGCCTACTCTTTCTTATCAATGTTTCAGTAGGCCTACTCCTCCTTATCAATGTTTCAGTAGGCCTACTCCTCCTTATTAATGTTTCAGTAGGCCTACTCCTCCTTATCAATGTTTCAGTAGGCCTACTCCTCCTTATCAATGTTTCAGTAGGCCTACTCCTCCTTATCAATGTTTCAGTAGACCTACTCCTCCTTATCAATGTTTCAGTAGGCATACTCCCTCTTATCAGTGTTCTTGAAGTTTACACTTGTGCACAGCACACACACGCTCTATTTTACACACACACACAAACACACACACACGCACACACACACACACACAGCTATAAGTAATATCAAAGCTTCAGGCATACTACATTTTTATTGTATTTTTTTACTTTTATTTAACTAGAAAAGTCAGTTAAGAACAAATTCTTATTTACAATGATGGCCTACCGGGGAACAGTGGTTTAACTGCCTTGTTCAGGGGCAGAATGAGTTTTACCGTGGCAGCTCAAGGACCTTTGGGTTACTAGTCCAACGCTCTAACCACTAGCACACTAGGCTACCTGCCGCCCCAGTGGTGTGAGTGTGACTACAGGTAAAAATAACTGGCACTATGTATACAAAGAACAAAGAGCTTTTAAACTTGTCCAACAATGTTATGAAAACACTGTAACCATCTGTTCTGTTCAGATAATTTTACACTCATATGGCTCCACACTCTCCCTCCCACACCTCGTCTCTCTCACTATTGGCTGTGATATTGATTACTGCATTGTTGGGAAAGAGCAAGCAAGAAAGGCATTTCACTGTACTAAAAACTTAAACATGAAACACACACACACACACACACACACACACAGTAATAAACACCCCACTCTTGCATATGCAGCCTAACTTTGAAGCATCTCTTTGAAGAGCCTATTCCTCTTCAGTTCTTCCTGCCATCCAAATTTGTGCATAGCCTAGTCAGTGGTCAAATTATCAGGTTGCTAAGCAATGTTGTTTGTTATCAAACCATAAAATAGCAACTCACGAGTACTTTAGTTTAAAACGGTCCGTGACGTGCACTTATCCGCGGCAGGTCGAAAAATACATAGCTCTAGCAATATTGGGCATAACTTTGACATGATTTTACCTAGAGGCACACACTCGTTAGCTATGTAAAGGCAAAAGCATTGATTGCAGCTGTGTTCCGTGTTCTGTTCTGCGCTTAAAAGGTTTGGTGCGGGAACACGTGTGCTTAAAAGGTTCCGTGCGGGAACACGTGTGCTTAAAAGGTTCCGTGCGGGAACACGTGTGCTTAAAAGGTTCCGTGCGGTTAAGAAATGGAGACGAGATTCACGCCGTCAACATTTCTTACACCGATAAACATGTCACGCGTCAACTTTCACAGCCCTTTACGAAACTATTTGATTGATTTCCATCTCATAATTGTGTTCCCTTCATTGGCGGCATGGTGTAACCATAAAAAGCTGCCATGGTGAATATGAAATTGAGTTAGAGAGAGCACACAGCGGGAGGCACAATTTCCACAAATGACAAATTTCTCTCGCTCTCAAACACTAGACCTTTCACTGGTTCTCTCGTCAGACGGTCACGGCGAGAGAGAGAGGAGCATTATCCGATCTGTTTGAACAGCCCCCATCAACATGACTCTGGTGGGCGTTACAGATATCCAGTGACCTTTTCCGCACGGCTCCTCCGATATTAACGCAATCTCCCTGCCTTATTACCATGGGGACATTTCATACAGTATTCGTTTTTTTCCATTCCAATCGCTCTATCGCTCTCCATGCTCCTGAGCTTATAACTCGGTCTCCCGTGGGGCCTGGCCTCCATAATCACGTCAGTTCACGGCCCTCTTATTTGAGCAGAATTGTTTAATTGGTATGTGTTCTACATAACTGTTTGAGTATTAGACTCACAAATGAAGGTGAGAACCTCTGTGCTTGTAATCGACTGAAAGAAATGGATTTGTGCTCAGCGGCTCTTCTGGGAGAAGGCTTTATGGTTCTCTGAAGAAATGAAGGTTTATAATAGTTTTTTTTTCTTCTCTTCTCTTCCTTTCCATCCTTCCTTTTCTTCCTTCTCTATTCCTCTCTCTCTCTCTCTCTCTCTCTCTCTCCCATTCCCTCTCCATTCATACCTTTATTGATATTCAACCAGATGCAAGGCCATGGCAGGTTAAAGGTGATGTGTCTGGGTACTTTGACAAAGCACACGTAGCAGTGCACCTGGCATACTAACTAAGTGAATGTTGTTAGGGTTGTGTTGCCATGCAGCTTCAAAAAGAGCTAAGGCCTTGTAAATATCCATTTTGTTCCCAGTCAAATGTAATCATACCTCATGAAGGAAATCTGTCAAAAGAAACCTGATTTGTCTATGTGCGATCACGCAGAAGGTGTGAGGCATGTGCCCCCATTGTGTTAGCCAAAGACTAGCACTCAAGCACAAACTTGTCTTATGATTGATCCTCATAGGCCCTGTGTGGTTCTTAAATAACGTCGATGGCAGGGATTTCTATGTGATTAACTGTCATTGTTGAGTGGCTGAGTGACTAAAGCGTTTGGTAGAATAAATAGTGTATAGGAAGGAGTGTTTTAAGAGACATCAATGTCAGGCACACACAACACTAACTAAGTTCTACAAAACAACCTCGCACTCAACATCAACAAAACAAAGGAGATGATCGTGGACTTAAAGAAACAGCAGAGGGAGCACCCCCCTATCCACATCAAAGGTACAGCAGTTGATAAGGTGGAACGTTCATCGGCGTACACATCACAAACAAACTGAAATGGTCAACTCACACAGACAGTGTGGTGAAGAAAGCTCAACAGCGCCTCTTCAACCTCAGGAGGCTGAAGAAATGTGTCTTGTCACCCAAAACCCTTACACACTTTTACAGATGCACAATCGCATCCTGTCGGGCTGTATCACATCCTGGTACGGCAACTGCACTGCCCTCAATCGCAAGGCCCTCAAGAGGGTGGTGCGGTCTGCACAAAACATCATTGGGGGCAAACTACCTGCCCTCCATGACACCTACAGCACATGATGTCACAGTCATTTGATTTGATTTGATTTTATTTTATTTGTACATGTAGGTAGGGGTAAAGTGACTATGCATAGATACTAAGCAGCGTGTCACAGCAGTGTGGTAGCAGAGAGAACAGTCTATGACTTTGAGACTTCCTCTGACACTGCCTAGTATATACAGTACCAGTCAAAAGTTTCGACACATTCTCATTCAAGGGTTTTTCTTTGTTTTTACATTGTAGAATAATAGTGAAGATTCTTCAAAGTAGCCACCCTTTGCCTTGATGACAGCTTTGCACACTCTTGGCATTCTCTCAACCAGCTTCATGAGGAATGCTTTTCCAACAGTCTTGAAGAAGTTCCCACATATGCTGAGCACTTGTTGGCTGCTTTTCCTTCACTCTGCGGTCAAACTCATCACAAACCATCTCAATTTGTTAAAGGTCAGGTGATTGTGGAGGCCAGGTCATCTGATGCAGCACTCCATTACTCTCCTCCTTGGTCAAATAGCCTTTACACAGCCTGGTGGTGTTGATTTGCATCATTGTCCTGTTGAAAAACAAATAATATTCCAAAGTGCAAACCAGATGGGATGGCGTATTGCTGCAGAATGCTTTGATAGCCATGATGGTTAAGTGTGCCATGAATTCTAAATAAATCAGAGACAAAGCACCCCCACACCACCATGCCTCCTCTTCCATGCTTCACTGTGCGATTAACAGGTGAGGAGATAATCCGTTCACCTACTCTGCTTCTCACATAGACACAGCGATTAGAACCAAAAATGTCAAATTTGGACTTATCAGACCAAAGGACAGATTTACACTGGTCTAATGTCCATTGCTTGTGTTTCTTGGCCCAAGCAAGTCTCTTCTTCCTGTCGTGTCTTTGGCTATGCCGAATTAAGTGATATGACATACTATTCTATAAAATCCTTTCTCTGTAATTAATATGACCTGATTTAGCTGATCATGTAAATGTAATTAACTAGAAATTCGGGGCACCACAAAATAATATTAGGGCTTTTATCTTCCGAATAAACTCTTAAAGACCTAGTAATATTTTACATCAATAGCAGTCAATATTAATCGTCAACTTATTTCAGTCTCATCTGAAAGCTGTAAATTCTTGGATATTGTCAGCGTCGTGTGTATAGGTGGCAGGGAAGTCAGGTGCAGGAGAGTCAAAATGATGTGTAAATGGAGTCTTTTAATAAATGTCAACAGAACATGCTCCATAACACTAAAAGGTACAGACATGAAAAAACATGGGTACGAGGACCCGTCGCGCACCAACACAACAAAATAACAACACTGACAATAAAACAATCTCTGACAAAGACATGAGGGGAAACAGAGGGTTAAATACACAACAGGTAATGAATGGGATTGAAAACAGGTGTGTGGAAAGACAAGACAAAACCAATGGAAAATGAAAAATGGATCAATGATGGCTAGAAGACCGGTGACGTCGAACGCCGAGCACCGCCCGAACAAGGAGAGACAACGACTTCGGTAGAAGTCTTGACAGATATCTTCACGAACCCTGGCTAACAAAGTTGAATCAGCAATACAAAATTGGGTTTAATTATTTATTTATTAAATAAGAATTACATATACACAGAATGAATCATACCTTGATTACAAATTACGTCATGAAGGAAAACGTCCCTAGCGGGCGGAACCGATATGACAGCTGGTTACACAAAAGAAAAGGGACTGGGTTTGACTGAAAGAGCGGGAAGACTGAGGAACAAAGGGAGAAGCGATGTCTCTATCGTAAATACAGTATCTTATGCATTCTAAATTACGGCCCATTTGGAAAAGGAAAATGCAATAAATATTTACTCTGAGCTGCGCTTCGGTAGGTTGGTGGTAGATGGAAGGCCGTGTTGCCCAACCGAGTCCTTTGTCCTTTGAAGAATGTCTCTGGTGGTAAATTGGATACGTTGTAGTAACGTCCAGTAGACTGGTTACTCTGTGTGTTCTTTCCTAGCCCACGTTTGCAGCTGCTGTTGCTAACTCAACGGTTAGGAGGTATCACTTCTGTAGTGAATAAGAGTTCAAAGTTCATACCATTCGCAACCAAAGCTCACGCTGAGGTTGGCTTAGTTCTGTAGTTGACATGTTAGTCCTTTTAACGTATGGACCGTTGTCCTCACATCCTCGGAGCAGGAGGTTACATTTTCGTCAAGGCTTTATATAGTGGAGCGAGAAGGGTGTGTTTGAAAAGTTTTATAACCCATGTCTCTTCACAGCGGCGGGCCACTGATCGAGCAGAGCCCTAAACTTATGAAAACCCAAATCTCTCATTTGGAAGCTAAAATTACATTTAATCTCTTCACCAATAATTTTATATTCAAACATTTAAATTGAACAACAATTCCATGTGAATCCGATAACTTCAATGTGCAGACTTTCCACTGTAGAGTTTGTCATCCTATCATTGATGAGAATGTCTCAGATGACAACCGAACTGACATCTTATTCATTAAGTACCACTGCATATGTTCAATTGGTCGGATTACCAGAATATAGTTCATTCCCCCCCCCCCACCTTCTGATGTTCCCAGAATCTCTATGTTAACCAAGGGATTTACAAATGTCACATCAGTAGGGTAGAGAGAGGAAAAGGGGGGGAAGAGGTATTTATGAACGTCATAAACCTACCCCCAGGCCAACGTCATGACATTCCTATTAGTAGTAGTTTCTTTGCAGTAATTCAACCATTAAGGCCTGATTCATGCAGTCTCCTCTGAACAGTTAATGTTGAGATGTGTCTGTTACTTGAACTCTGTGAAGCATTTATTTGGGCTGCAATCTGAGGTGCAGTTAACTCTAGTTAACTTTTATCCTCTGCAGCTGTCAGGAGGTGGGTGTAGCTGGTGCATGAAGTCAGGCGCAGGAGAGCAGATATGAGTGAACAACGCACTTTACTTAAGGCAGTAGAACAAAGTGACAATCCCAATGTGCAAACAAAATAACGGTTGCCACAAAACACGGGGTAAAACAGCACCCGGGAAAAAACAGTCGGAAACGTACCGACCTAAAAATGAACAATCACACACAAAGACATGGGGGAAACAGAGGGTAAAATACATAACACATAATGAGGGAAATGAGAACCAGGTGTGTGGGAAAACAAGACCACACAAATGGAAAATTAAAAATGGATCAGCGATGGCTAGAAGACCGGCGACGTCGACCGCCGAACACCGCCCGAACAAGGAGAGGCATCGACTTCAAATAGGGCTATCTTCTGTATACCACCCCTACCTTGTCACAACACAACTGATTGTCTCAAACAAATTAAGAAGGAAAGAAATTCCACAAATTTACTTTTAACAAGGCACACCTGTTAATTGAAATACATTCCAGGTGACTACCTCATAAAGCTGGTTGAGAGAATACCAAGAGTGTGTAAAGCTGTCATCTCGGCAAAGTGTGTCTGCTTTGAAGAATCTCAAATATAAGCTATATTTTGATTTGTTTAACACTTTTTTGCTTACTACATGATTCCATATGTGTTATTTCATATAGTTTTGATGTCTTCACTATTATTCCACAATGTAGAAAATAGTAAAAATAAAGAAAAACCCTTGAATGAGTAGGTGTGTCCAAGCTTTGACTGGTACTGTAGGTCCTGGATGGCAGGAAGCTTGGTCCTAGTGATGTATTGGGCCGTACGCACTACACTCTGTTGCGCCTTACGGTCGGATGCTGAGCAGTTGCCATACTAGGCGGTGATGCAACCTGTCAGGATGCTCTCGATGGTGCAGCTGTAGAACTTTTTGAGGATCTGGGGACCCATGCCAAATCTTTTCAGTCTCCTGAGGGAGAATAGCTGTTGTTGTACCCTCTTCATGACTGTCTTGGTGTGATTGGACCATGATAGTTTGTTGGTGATGTGGACACCAAGGAACTTGAAACTCTGGACCCGCTCTACTACAGCCCAGTTGATGTTAATTGGGGCCTGTTTGGCCCTCCTTTTCCTGTAGTTCTCGATCATCTCCTTTGTCTTGCTCACATTGAGGGAGAGGTTGTTGTCACACCGCACTGCCAGATCTCTCATCATTGTCGGTGTTCAGGCCGACCACTGTTGTGTCGTCAGCAAACTTAACACCATAGTACCCTCAAAGCTCATCACTAAGCTAAGGACCCTGGGACTAAACACCTCCCTCTGTAAATGGATCCTGGACTTCCTGACGGGCCGCCCCCAGGTGGTAAGGGTAGTCATCTGCCACACTGATCCTCAACACCTGGGTGCATGCTTAGTCCCCTCCTGTACTCCCTGTTCACCCATGACTGCGTGGCCAAGCATGACTCCAACACCATCATTAACTAGGCAAGTCAGTTAAGAACAAATTCTTATTTACAATGATGACCTACCGGGGAATGCGGGTTAACTGCCTTGTTCAGGGGCAGAACAACAGGTTTTTACCTTGTCAGCTCGAGGATTCGATCCAGCAACCTTTCGGTTACTAGCCCAACGCTCTAACCACTAGGCTACCTGCCGCCCCATATTCCATATCTGTACATATTCCAGTCTATACTAGCAAAACAATCCTGTAGCGTAGCATCCGCGTCATCCGACCATTTCCGTATTAAGCGAGTCACTCCTGCTTTAGTTTTTGCTTGTAATATTAGATCAAGTATAGATGTGTAGAGGAATTATACACCCATATGCATGTTTATTGATACAGTATCGCATCAACAGTCACATACTACAGAGAATGAACATATTCTGTCTACTGCATCAACCCCCTCTATATACGGGAACGTTCACGCCTGACATTTTTTAAATAGTTGAGGGCCCTGCAGCAGATTGGTCACTGCTTGTGCTGTATACATGTCACCAACCCCCTCCCCCCCAACTAAACCCTCCCACCCACCGTCAACCCAACCCCTCTCACTTAATAAGTGACCATACATTTTTCATACTTGCTAGTAAAGTCAGATGTGGTGGGAACTGGACTGGCTGTATGCAGAATCGCATTTCACGCTCACACTAATACCACCCAACAAGGAGGGGTGTGAACAAGCAGGTGGTGTTTACAAATGAGGACGCCGAACTGTGATCGTTCAGCCCTGTGAGCCCTCATGCCTGCAAGCCTAACCGCCTAGTTGTTGGCTGCTGAGTTGATTATGGGATGCCATCAGATAGGGGGGCAAGGGCTCCATTCTAAGTGGGTGGAGTGCGACAGTGATTGCTGTCTGTCACAATGAATTGTTCTCCCTACTGAGGTGTTCGTTGTTTTCAGAATAGCAAAGGATGCAGATTCCATGTTGAAAGAGAGAGAGAGTGGAGTTGTCACAATCCGATTGCGGGTTTGTTTACTTTTAGGCACCGCTGCTTGCCGCTGCATGTGTGAGGTTGTGCTTTTTCTCTGTCAGAGGTGTTATTACACATTTATGTAAGGTGATACTTGTCTGTGTTAAGAAATGTTTAGCTGCAGAAATTAATACATAATGAATACAAAATACCTAAATGTGTAATCTGGCCTTTTTATACCAGTTTAGAACTAAATGATTCATAGAAACGTTCTTAAAGGCCCAGTGCAGTCCAAAAACGTGAGTTTCCTGTGTTTTATATACACTACCGTTCAAAAGTATGGTGTCAGAAATGTACTTGTTTTTGAAAGAAAAGCATATTTGTCCATTAAAATAAAATAAAATAAATCAGAAATACAGTGTAGATAGTAGTAAATGACTATTCTAGCTGGAAACAGCAGATTTTTAATGGAATATCAACATAGGCGTACAGAGACCCATTAACAGCAACCACCAGAGTATCTGGGGCATCAGAATTTGTGGATTCGATTACAGGCTCAAAATGGCCAGAAACAAAGACCTTTCTTCTGAAACTTGTCAGTCTATTCTTGTTCTGAGAAATGAAGGCTATTCCATGTGAGAAATTGCCAAGAAACTGAAGATCTCGTACAACGCTATGTACTACTCCCTTCACAGAAAAGCGCAAACTGTCTCTAACCATAACAGAAAGAGAACTGGGAGGCCCCGGTGCACAACTTAGCAAGAGGACAAGTACATTAGAGTGTCTAGTTTGAGAAACAGACGCCTCACAAGTCCTCAACTGGCAGCTTCATTAAATCGTACCCGCAAAACACCAGTCTCAACATCAACAGTTAAGAGGCGACTCCAGGATGCTGGCCTTCTAGGCAGAGTTCTTCTGTCCAATGTCTGTGTTCTTTTGCCCATCTTAATCTTTTCTTTTTATTTGCCAGTCTGAGATATGGCATTTTCTTGAAGTGGAACGTAGCTACATTTCACGTGAGCTCGCCAGACCGAGGCTGTGGCACTCTGTCAGACCACTCACTCAAAGAGCCCTTATGAGCCCCTCCTTTAGAGTAGAATCCTCAAAACAGGTCTAAATACTGTTGACATCTAGTGGAAGCCTTGGGAAGTCAAACATATCACCCTGTATCTTCAATGGGGGCTGAGTTGAAAAACTACCAACCTCAGATTTACCACTTCCTGGTTGGATTTTTTCTCAGGTTTTTGCCTGCCTTTTGAGTTCTGTTATACTCACATACATCATTCAAACAGTTTTAGAAACTTTAGAGTGTTTTCTATTCAATACTAATAGTAATATGCATATATTAGCATCTGGGACAGAGTAGGAGGCAGTTCACTCTGGGCACGCTATTAATCCAAAAGTGAAAATGCTGCCCCCTGTCCCCAAAAGGTTAAAAGGCCTGCTTGATGAATCAAATCAAATCAATTGTATTTATCACATGCGGTGAAATGGTTACTTGCAAGCCCTTAACCAACAATGCAGTTTTCAGAAAAACAAGTGTAAAGAAAGTATTTACTAAAATAAACTGTACAAAATATATAAAGAAAGAAAAAAACTAAAAGAAAAAAACAGAAAGAACAAATAATTAAAAAGCAGCAATAAAATAACAGTAACTATGTACAGGTGGTACCGGTACAGAGTCAATGTGTGGGGGTACAGGTTAGTCGAAGTAATATGTACATGTAGGTAGAGGTAAAGTGCAAATACTCCGGGTAGCCATTTGATTAGCTGTTCAGAAGTCTTATGGTTTGGGGTAGAAGCTGTTAATTAAAATACTGTTAAGTATTTTGGACCTAGACTTGGCACTCTGCGCCTGCTTGCCGTGCGGTAGCAGAGAGAACAGTCTATGACTAGGGTGGCTAGACAATTTTTAGGGCTTTCCTCTGACACCGTCTGGTATAGAGATCCTGGATGGCAGGAAACTTGGCTGTAGAACTTTTTGAGGACCTGAGGACCCATGCCATATCTTTTCAGTCTCCCGAGGGGGAATAGGTGAATGCAGCTAACATGGCGCCTCCTAGAAATGTATTTATTGTAAGCATGGTACGCATTTTCTGTTCTATTATCCATTTGGACAGAACAGAATGTTTTATGACGTTGTTGATAACAAGTCAAAGGTAGCATAGCTTGATACACAGAGTGAAGAGAGTACTAGAACAGGATCCAGTGTAGGCTACCATTAGATGGAACATCAAAGTGGAAGTTTTTGCTCTCTCCATAGATCCAGAGTGCTCCTTGTGTTAAAGTCAATTGTTAGGAGGAAAGAGGTGGTCAAAGGCCTGAAATGACCACTCAAAGACAGGAGCCCTCTCTCAGAGAGAAGATAACAGCTCTCATTCTTCTCTTCCTGTATGTAGCTTAGTACTGATGGATACGGCCCTGTCTCTGACTGGCGGATCACTAGTATTATAGTGCTCTTACTGAACCCCTCCGCCCGACCCCCACTCAACCCTGGTCTGTGAATGAATGGTGCGTCCTGGGTATTAGTATTGTGGGGCCGGATGGATCGTTGCTGGATCTGGGTGAGGATTAGCCTGCCTTTGAACATTTTAGCTGATCTGGTTAACACCTGTTTTTATTGACATCTGAACAGAACAGCATCTCATCTCCCATACCCCCCAGTCTATCTCTCTGTCTCGCTCTCTGTCTCGCTCAACCTCTCTGGTTTCAAAGGATATTCTCCTTAATCTCCTCTCTCTTCTACCAGTAGACTTTTAACCTTTTTTTTAACTAGACTGCAGCCCATGGTAAAGAACAAGCTACAACAGTAAAGCATCACTATTCTAGGTTAAATGCTATGCTATCATCTATAGATTCACCCAGAAGATAGTGCTTTTGTTATCATGATAGGTTGACAAAACACACATTTGTGTCTAAAATCAAATCAATTTACACCCTACTTAGTTTTCTCAGTTACTCAGTTTGACCGTCTAACTTTAACCAGTGGACTAGATGATCCATAGGAACATTAGAATTGTTTCCCATATTGAAACACAGACATGAGGTATAGCTAAACGACAGTAAGACGCCCACATTTTGTGCACATTCTTGCCTCACGCAGTTGATATACTCTGTAATTTGGATGAGAATGAGAGTTGGAAACAGACTCTGCTTAAATTATTCAGCATGTCTATTAGACCTAATATTATCACTAGGATAGCTCTATGTGCCCCATGCAGCCACTGTCTATAAAAACAGTGTACTCTATACTGTTGATAAAGCCTCAGGGAGGGAGTGTAGTAGCCTAGCCTACCTATTGGTAGTGTAGTAGCTGGATTAACACAGCAGAAGTCCGAGAAGTCCCGTATCACCACAGTTTAAAAGGGTCTGTCTGGGCCAATGGTGGAACGTTGAAGTATGTCTCTGGGATTTCTCTAAATCATGAGGTATGGATCATCTTAATCATTTGTCCCTGGCATTAGTGCACAGCTCATATCAATGGTTCCATCTAGCCCAGATTCCAGAGCATAGGCTCATAACATGACCACATTAACCCTAGGATTTTACCAAGCCCTGTATCCTGTTGCTAAAATGGGCAGGAATGGACTTTAATTCACCTTGCCCCCCACCCACAGAGTATTTTTCTTCAACATGATCCTGGATTTATATATGTTCTGTTCATATCTACGAGTTCTATAAGCTCGTTGTTTTGTCTGCTATATGGCTGCCATAACAACAGCTTAATGGTCGTTGGGACATGCATGTAGGAAGTGATGGTTGAGTTTTTAGAGACATTTGTTGCCACTGATGTGTCAAAGCATCTTAACTGTTTGAGGGAAATGTAAAAGTAGAAAACTATGACAGTATAGTAAACTATATGTATTCAGTTGCATCTATACACATTATAGACTGAATTATTCTCAGTCTCACCAGTTTTGTTGTTGTTGTCCAGACAGAGCAGAGCTGAGTAAGCCTAATTGCTTGCATCTAAAGCATTAGAATGAGTTCTGAAAGAGGATAAATTAATGTCTGCCTTCATTAGGACAAAGGGAGGAGGGCCAGGCGCTGGAAGACGCTGCTCGCTGACAGGCCCAGTAGCGATTCATTGTCCCTGATTTTAAGTGTCATAGATTTCCACAGTTCCTCGTTAAAGACCGCACGCGGCAACGCACTTCTCTCTGACGCAGTAACTCGTTATCTCCTCGCCACCGTAAAACGCTGTAGTTAGCATTCAACAACTGTAACCGATCTGTCGTTCCTCCTCTCTACCCCCTAATTGCCAGGCTATTGTGCAGTAGGCTTTTAAGTGGGTCTTTTTTTCGGTACTGTTACATGTGGATACACATTTGCTGTTTGTGTGTATCTGTCTGAATTTGTTAGGGTTAGCTTAGGTTGAGGATGTGGTTCACCTCAGTTTAGAATATCATGCACACTCTAGTGTTGACATGTTATTTATTCTATGTATGGGAATTAATTATAAATGGTAATTTAGCAGTGTCTATAGCGACTGTAATATGCAGTATATGGCCATTGTGGAAATCAAACCCGGAACCCTGTATTCATATCACCATGCTTTATCGAGCCCACTTTACAACTGTAAAGGTTTCTTTAGGTTTCTGCCACAGTGACAGGCTGTCAGAAGTGGTGGTCCTGTTATGACAGGTACTGAGACATTTCCACAGCTCTCCACCGTCTTTCATATCCACAGTCTCTCCACTGTCTTTCATTTCTACAGTCTCTCTACCGTCTTTCATTTCCACAGTCTCTCCACCGTCTTTCATATCCACAGTCTCTCTACCGTCTTTCATTTCCACAGTCTCTCCACCGTCTTTCATTTCCACAGTCTCTCCACCGTCTTTCATTTCCACAGTATCTCCACCGTCTTTCATTTCCACAGTCTCTCCACCGTCTTTCATTTCCACAGTCTCTCCACCGTCTTTCATTTCCACAGTCTATCCACCGTCTTTCATTTCCACAGTCTCTCCACCATCTTTCATTTCCACAGTCTCTCTACCGTCTTTCATTTCCACAGTCTATCCACCGTCTTTCATTTCCACAGTCTCTCCACCATCTTTCATTTCCACAGTCTCTCCACCGTCTTTCATTTCCACAGTCTCTCCACCCTCTTTCATTTCCACAGTCTCTCCACCGTCTTTCATTTCAACATTCTCTCCACCGTCTTTCATTTCAACATTCTCTCCACTGTCTTTCATTTCCATAGTCTCTCCACCGTCTTTCATTTCCACAGTTCTCCGTCTTTCATTTCCACTGTCTCCACCGTCTTTTATTTCCACGGTCTCTCATTTCCTCAGTCTCTCCACCGTCTTTCATTTCCACAGTCTCTCCACCGTCTTTCATTTCCACAGTCTCTCCACCGTCTTTTATTTCCACAGTCTCTCATTTCCTCAGTCTCTCCACCGTCTTTCATTTCCACAGTCTCTCCATCATCTTTCATTACCAGTCTCGCCACCGTCTTTCATTTCCACAGTCTCTCCACCGTCTTTCATTTCCACAGTCGCTCCACCATCTTTCATTTCCACATTCTCTCCACCGTCTTTCATTTCCACAGTCTCTCCACCGTCTTTCATTTCCACAGTCTCTCCACCCTCTTTAATTTCCACAGTCTCTCCACCGTCTTTCATTTCCACAGTCGCTCCACCATCTTTCATTTCCACATTCTCTCCACCGTCTTTCATTTCCACAGTCTCTCCACCGTCTTTCATTTCCACAGTCTCTCCACCCTCTTTAATTTCCACAGTCTCTCCACCGTCTTTCATTTCAACATTCTCTCCACCGTCTTTCATTTCCACAGTCTCTCATTTCCACAGTCTCTCCACCTTCTTTCGTTTCCACAGTCTCTCCACCGTCTTTCATTTCCACAGTCTCTCCACCGTCTTTCATTTCCACAGTTTCTCCACCGTCTTTCATTTCCACAGTCTCTCCACCGTCTTTCATTTCCACATTCTCTCCACCGTCTTTCATTTCCACAGTCTCTCCACCGTCTTTCATTTCCACAGTCTCTCCACCCTCTTTAATTTCCACAGTCTCTCCACCGTCTTTCATTTCAACATTCTCTCCACTGTCTTTCATTTCCACAGTCTCTCCACCGTCTTTCATTTCCACAGTCTCTCATTTCCACAGTCTCTCCACCTTCTTTCGTTTCCACAGTCTCTCCACCGTCTTTCATTTCCACAGTCTCTCCACCGTCTTTCATTTCCACAGTTTCTCCACCGTCTTTCATTTCCACAGTCTCTCCACCGTCTTTCATTTCCACAGTCTCTCCACCCTCTTTAATTTCCACAGTCTCTCCACCGTCTTTCATTTGCACAGTCTCTCCACTGCCTTTCATTTCCACCGTCTTTCATTTCCACAGTCTCTCCACCATCTTTCATTTCCACAGTCTCTCCACCGTCTTTCATTTCCACATTCTCTCCACTGTCTTTCATTTCCACCGTCTTTCATTTCCATACTCTCCACCGTCTTTCATTTCCACCGGCTTTCATTTCCACACTCCCTCCTCCGTTTTTAATTTCCACAGTCTTTCCACTGTATTTCCTTTCCACAGCTCTCCAACATCTTTCCTAGCAGAGCTCTACAACTGAGACATATACTTTGCTTTTGGTGGGCTCATCCTGGATGGCACACGGTGTATTTCCAACGTAATGGTGAATGGTGTATTGGAGGCCCATTCGCCGGGCTAACAATTACTATAATTACACATTTCAAGTTGACCTATGCCTGTGATGGTGAATACATGGATGGGACAATTATTAAAGGAGTCCTCCTATGTGCTCCTCTTCCTATCAGCCACGCATGATTTCTCTTGAGATGCTTGGTGGTGGTGCTTCCCACTCTACCACATTCAATACAACCTGTAATTGGAGATGTATAGCCACTGGTAGACACATACTACTGATTCACAGTAGTATACAGTATATGGTTTAAACACACTTTAGGTTTGTTAATTTAGCGTTTCCTGCATTTACAGTGTAGTGCCACTTCCTTTTTAAGTTTAAAGCTAGAATCCTTAATAGCTACATCCATTTTGAACTTCTAAATGAATGATATTTACTCATTGATTCTTGAAGAATATAACTTATAAATGCCTCATCAGAACCCAAAATAAAAGCTTTACTCCAAAGTTTGTAAACAAAGTAAATGTAAACAAACACTGTATATTCTCAAGACATGGTTAAAACTATGGTTTTTATATCATGGATGGTTAGTCCTTGCGTTCTTAGCTCCCTCTATGAATTTGAGAGTGGCTACATTTATCCAGGGCCATCCCACAGCTTTTATCAAAACAGAGGGGTGGCCGCTTTGTTATTGTTTCAATTAAGGATTTCAGCTTTAAGTAGTAAATGCTGTGTAGCTCCACCCCTGTCCTGACCCCTGTACTCGAGCACTGACCAATACAACAAACCTTTTGAATCATTTGTCAGAGTCAACTGATGCTCTGGCTCCAATAGGGCTGTCATCTATTCCTGGAATCTCTCACAGGCTGGAGCCAAAGCCATTGAACTGGGTTCATTTCTGCTCAATTTAATCTATTCTGTTGATGCAGCGGACCTTGTTATTCTAAGGTGACCAGTAAGAGGATACAGCCTGCCTCTGAAGGCGAGTGCAGTCAGTAGGGGTAACGGTCATCAAATTAGCAGTGGGACACAGGGCGAAGTCTTGGCCTAGCTTCCTCTGTGGTCTGGTTCATCACAAAGGTGTTATTCACCAGGTGTCTCATCCTTATCTGTCTGTCTGCTGCTGCTGCAGCAGCATCCCCACTTCTCATCTAGGGATTAAGGCCCTAATGTGGTTTAGGTTTCACTCAACTAAAGGAGGCCAGAGAGGACAAACAAAACCAAATGGCTAACTTGTCTGTCGTTTCTTATCTTGGTTTCGCTAGCTAGCAGATCAGAGGCAGGATGACTGAATGATTGAAGGGTTCTGACTTGGTGGTGGTAAACTGAAGTGTAGGCTAACTCTGTCTGTCATCAGGGCAGGTCTCTGCTCAGGCGAGGCAGCCCATGCTACTAATAGGTTGGTCTGTGGCTTTGCTCACCCTCACTAATTTTCACATTAGCAACCCATATCTCTCTTTGTGTGTTTTTCACAAATGGCACATATGTTGTTCTCCAGTAGCACTATGGCTCACCATAAGTGAAACGGCCTGCTGTTACATTCAGGGATTTTAACTTAAACTCTGCACCTTCTTTCTTCCCCGCATTCTGCTACAGTTAACACCATTTTCTGCAGAAAACCTCAACCACACAAAGGCTGTAACAGCTAGGCAGCAGGCCTACGCTAATGAGCTTACAGCTAGGCAGCAGGCCTACGTTAAAGAGCTTACAGCTAGGCAGCAGGCCTACGTTAAAGAGCCTACAGCTAGGCAGCAGGCCTACGTTAAAGAGCTTACAGCTAGGCAGCAGGCCTACGTTAAAGAGCTAACAGCTAGGCAGCAGGCCTACGTTAAAGAGCTAACAGCTAGGCAGCAGGCCTACGTTAAAGAGCTAACAGCTAGGCAGCAGGCCTACGTTAAAGAGCTAACAGCTAGGCAGCTGGCCTACGTTAAAGAGCTTACAGCTAGGCAGCAGGCCTACGTTAAAGAGCTAACAGCTAGGCAGCAGGCCTACGTTAAAGAGCTTACAGCTAGGCAGCAGGCCTACGTTAAAGAGCTTACAGCTAGGCAGCAGGCCTACGTTAAAGAGCCTGCTTGCTGGCCATTCTCTATACCAGGGTATTTAGCACGTCTTTCAAGTCTGCTAGACTTTCAGTTTTTTTTAAACAGAGGAAACACTAAAACAAGGATTTGGTCAAATACTTAGGACAGGTTTTGTCATGTACGACATTCTAGAGTCACCGGATACATTTTGCACTGAATGGCAAACTTGTTTAACCACTGTCTGTCTCGTATTAAAATTCCACATGCTTCTTTTCATTAAAAGCCCACCTGGCTTTCATTCATGGCATCTAGGTATGTTAGAGTTGTGTGCTGTTTTGGCTGTTGTTATTATAGTCTAAATACAGTATCACTGTCAGCTGATGCAATGAGGACACAACAAAGGCCTTCTTTCAGCATAATAACTAAATTGTGTGCTTAAGTCATTTTCACGCTTATCTCGCCTCTAATGTCACCTGCAACATCAACAAGCCCTATCTGCTTCCTCCAAACTTTCTAAATTGGATATACTGTGGCTCCCCGGCAAATCTGCCAAAAAATGGCTGTGATGGATTTTACAGATAGGGAGAAGATATTGGCATGAGAGCAAAGAGGACATTATAAGAAATGTGAACAAAGGAGAATTGATTCTCTTCAGAAGTGTAAAGGAAGAAAAGAGGGAGGAAGAGGGTTTTTATGAGACCTTTAAAGACAGATTTGATTTTAATTTGGGTAATGTGAGGAACACAGTCATCCATTGAACCAGGGTGTCTTATGACTGGCTCGACGCTTATCGCTCTTTAGCCTTGTGTTTCCTCGGTCTGCAGTTTGGGTTCAGGGATAAGGCAGAGTGCAGAGACAGAGAGGTATTTTTCAAAGCTCCTGCACTTACTGCTTAGTTCATGAACTTCACTTCTTTCTTTTTTCCTCTCCTTCCTTAGCTAGTTTGCTCCAAGCACAACCTTATTAGTATCTCCCAGACAGGAGCAAGAAAGCCTGCAGCTTCTGTTTACAGGCTATTCAATCACTTTAAGTACTGGTGGCAGACTGATTTTCTTGGAAACACATTGGCTACAATCCCCCCTGACTCTTAACATACATGTTATTTATCATATGAAATTGTGGAACTGTCTGGCTGGCCAGTTTTACTAGGTTTTCCTAAGAGGCGGAATGTGAGGTAGGGGGATTGGGTTAGGGGGGTAGGGGTAAATGGGAGCTTGAGGTAGAGTATTATAAAGCTAGGAAGCCTTAATGTACGCCAGGAAATACCTTTGAGTGCTGAAAGATTGACTCTGATGAACTGAAGTGGTTTACGTATATAGCGCCTCAGTAGGTGATGTGTGATCTTTACAAGTGCAGAAAAAATAAAATAATAATATATATATTTGTCTCACTTTCTTTCCTTTGGGCTCGATATTAAACATAACAGACAACAAAGCACACATGGAAAAATATGCCCAATGTTTGAGAAAACGGTTTATGTTCAGATTGAGTTATTTGCACTGTCTAGCCTTGCTTATAGTTTGCTAACCTAGCATAGCCTAACACCTTTTATCCAAAGTGGCTTAGAACACTGAGTGCATATATTTCTGTATATAAGACCCCGCGGGCATTTAACCCATGACCCTGGCATTACTAGTGCCATGCACTTACTAACTCAGTCACACTGGACCACCGTCATGTAGTGTAAGTGGAGGAGGTCATTAAGATTGAACATACCGTCACATTCCTGCTTCTCAGTGTCTCTGTGTTTTTGTGACCTCAAACCTGGCAACATCCTCTTGCAACAGCTGCTCCCTCCTCTGCTAGCTCTGCAAGGCCAGGTGACGTACGTACACCAGACGGGATGGCTGTGCACCAGATCTTAATATAGCAGCCAAGCCAGGCTAGACAAGCACGTTGGCGGTAGACAGACAGAGCCACACCGATTAATGACTGTTGTCTCTTCTTTGCAGTTCACTTCTTTAAAAAGAGGCGAGCCCTCGTTTGGGAGACATGAGGTGAGGTCACATAAGCTAAGGGTCACATGCATGCATGTGCACACACACACACACACACACACACACACACACACACACACACACACACACACACACACACACACTATTTTCACCCTTGTTTGCACTTCTCTATATGTGCAGACTGCAGACAAAGGCAAAGATGTTATGGCCAGTATTTGGGTCATTGTATAGCTTTGTTTGATTCTATAATATATGTAATATGTATACACACAGGTTGATTGATTGCATGTATTAGATAGTTTAAGAATATACATATATAGCCATATCACTCATAGGAAGATTCCCTCTCACATACTCAAGCCACAACATATCAGAATATAGTTTGTTTGTTTAGATTATATCAGCCTTTGTGCCTCTAGGCAGTAAGATTTTGCTTGACAGTTGGAATGCATTAAGTCACTAAAAGGTTATGAGAGATATTCATTGTCCAAGTATTGAGCAATGTATGTGCAAGTACTGGGAGGTATTGAGTGTCAGCTTTGTTTTAAATACATCTCAGGGCTTTGAGCTCATTTAGCTAGTACTCAGCCTCTCTCTCTCTCTCTCTCTCTGTCTCTCTCTGTCTCTCTCTGTCTCTTTCTCTCTCTCTCTCTCTGTCTCTCTCTCTCTCTCTCTCTCTCTCTCATTGTGACTGGTTTGTGATCATGTCCCCCTTCGCTCCACTTGGCTCTGTAATGAGGAGCGTTCATCAGCCATGTTTGAACTGTAGACAGGATTAACTTGGCTAAAGACTTAATGCACACCTCGCTTCCTTGCTCCCCTGTGCACCCAGTCACAGCTCTGCCTGTGTTTTCCTTAACCAGGCCATAGAATCGACAGGGAGCTCTGCTCTGCTCTGCTCTCTCGCTCTCTCTCTCTGGTCTCCAGGGCCTCCTCCTCCGTAGCCCTCATTTCCACAGAATTAATTGAGTTCTCATTTTCTGGGAAAGCTATCAGGAAGGCAAAGAGAGAGAGAAGGATACATAAAGAGAGAGAGAGACACACACAGAGAGAGAGAAAGAGACAAAGAGAGAGATAGAGAGATATAGAGAGAGACATAAAGAGAGATACATAAAGAGAGAGAGAGAGAAAGAGAGACATAAAGAGAGATATAGACATAAAGAGAGAGAGAGAGAGAGACAGGGAAAGAAGGCCAGCAGAGAGGGGACTGTGGAGGGGGCCTCAGAGAGCCTGCTCTCCCAGTCTTCCAGGGATGGTAAACAGCCACTCGGCACCTCCGGGATGTGGAGGCCCCACTTCACCAAGCCGCACCACACGGAGCTGTGGTGGCTTTATATCTTTATCTTTTCCACAGGGATTCTGCTGCCAGCCCACAGAGGGTTCAGGGAGGCCCTGTGGGCCCTGTGCTCAGGGTCAGGGAGACATGCTGGGTCCCCCCAGAGCAGAGAGAGTGAGCACGCTGGGTCCCCCAGAGCACAGTACGCCTGCTACTGTCTCACTTTAGCTCTTTGTGTCTACTTTAGTACTTGTGCATACAGAGACAGGGATACAGCTCTCATACTGCGGGCACAGCATGTTGTGCTGCTACTGTGAGCTAATGCTAGTTAACCGCTAACCTTTCAGTCTCAGTGTTGGTGTGCCTACCAGAACAACATAGAGACAGGATGTGACATCACTGCACAGGAGTAGCTTGTGTTTCAGAGACAAGAGAGAGATAGGATGATATGTATGTACGCACTGACCCTAGCTTTATAACACATTACAGAGATGAAAGAAAGAGATTACGTGTCTGAAGCTAGAGAGAGAGACTATGACGTGTATGAAGAGTTACAGAGAGAGAGAGCAAGAGAGAGATAGGATGACATGCACTGACCTGACCCTACCTTCATCTGAACCCTTTCAATTATAGACCATTACAACTTCACTCACTATAATATTGATGTGCGGGCGGGCCACAGACGTCTTCGATTTCCCCGCTGTAAGTTGAGACAAACACTTAAGAAGTTGTTACGGTGGATTCCTCTTCCCCAATGTCGCTGCTTTAGCTTTAGTACTCAATAATTCAGAACCTAGCTAGCGTTAATGAGTTCCCCATAGGCTGGTCCCTTAGGAGCCTCCCCACTGTCATGTAGTTATATATCATGTCGCCTTTCAAATCAATTACATTTTGATCTGATAGACATGTAATTCAGCCTGATTGAATTTTCTGCACGGCGAAAGTCAAACTGTTTTTGTGGAAATAGAAATGGAGCCAGTCAAAACGGGAATCTCTGTAATTATAATGGTATTTCTTTCTGATGTAGGCTGCCTGCTCACAAGTAAAAAAAAAAAATCAAAAACACAGAAGACGTAATTATGATAATAATTACAATATGGGGCTGTAGTGGAGTTGGTTGAGCACTTCAAGTTCCTTAGTGTCCACATCAATAAGGAAATAGAATTGGTCCACACACATCTACATAGTTGTGAAGAGGGTACGATAGTACCTTTTCCCTCTCAGGCGGCTGAAAAAGATTTGTCATGGGCCCTCAGATCCTCAAAACGTTTTACAGCTGCACCATTGAGGGCATCTTCACTGGCTGCATTACCGCTTGGTACAACAACTGCAAGGTACCCTACCACAAAGCACTACAGGGAGTCATCACTGGGGCCGAGCTCCCTGCCATCCAGGACCTATATACCAGGCGGTGTCAGAGGAAGGCCCAAAAAAATTGTCAAATACTCCAGGCACCCAAACCATAGCATGTTCTCACTGCTACCACACGGCAAGCGATACCAGTGCACCAACAGGACCATGAACAGCTTTTACCCACAAGCCATAAATAGCTAATCAAATGGCTACCCAGACTACCTGCATTGACCCTTTTTTACACTCTTGCACTGACTCTACCCACACACTCACCCTCAATGTCACTCTCAATGACTGCATTCACGGTAAATGCTGCGTATGTCAAGTGCGTCACAAGATGAACAGTACATCCAGTACATCGTGTGTTGAACGGTACATCCAGTACATCACGTGTTGAACAGTACATCCAGTACATCGTGTGTTGAACGGTACATCCAGTACATCGCGTGTTGAATTGTACATCCAGTACATCGTGTGTGGAACGGTACATCCAGTACATCACGTGTGGAACGGTACATCCAGTACATCGTGTGTGGAACGGTACATCCAGTACATCACGTGTGGAACGGTACATCGTGTGTTAAATGCGGAACGAGGAGAGCTCGGTTTGATGTTTTGAAATTCTCTGAAAAAGTGTTCTATTGTAAAAATGTGTTACTAAATATATTTTGAATTAGGATCAATCGACGCATCCTCAGTTGCTGGGACCGCTTTATCTATCCAGGGATCCTGCCAACCAAAGGTTTGAAGAGCTGCTTGGCATAGCAGCTAGCCTAGCTGCTAACTAGCTATCAAGCTAGTAAGGTTTTCCTTGTGGCTAGGACAGCAGATTGTCCCAGGTTTGTGGCTGTCTAAATCCCTGCTGTTTGTTGCTGTTTAAATTTGCCCTGTGACCTGCCCTTTCTGAAACTGTGTGGAGTACCAGCGTTAGCCTACGTTGGTACCATGGCATCCGAAGCTAAAGATGGGAGTCATGGAGAGAACAGTGTTTCTCTATCACAGGTGAAGGGTTTTAAACGAAGAAAAAGGGTTCTACATGCAGTTGTTACAACAACAGGAAAATATCTTCAAGAGCTCTGTCCAAACACTGATGGACTCAACTAACAAAAGAATGGAATATCTGACCAGAGAGATCCAGGACCTTAAGAACAGTTTGCAGTTCTCCCATGGAGAGGTGGATGTCCTGAAAGAGACTTGCAGCAAGATGACAACAAACTGTAGGTCATCTTGAGATGACATCAGAACTCTCTGGGAATCATTATTAACAATGACTGGGTAAATTTGAAAAATATATAACTTTCAAAATACAGAAATACATATACATATGATGCAAAAAGCAGCATCATAAAATGTGATTGCTAAAATGCTAAATATTTTGAGACTATATCAACAATGGACTAATGAAACAAATACCAAAAGATAGTTTTTGGGTGGAGTTTTCCTTATTATAATTTGGGCAGAAAACCTTAGTTATTCTCCATAGTTCATTGAAGTTAATGGGTCATTTATAATAATACCTTTCAGCATTGCCAATCATTTCAATGACTATTTCACTAGTAAAGTGGAAAAACTCAGAAGTGAAATAACAACAGTGAACTGTGAACCATCATAAATCATAATAATGAAAAGGAAGGATTGCTCTTTTGAATTTGGTCAAGTTAGTGTGGGAGAGATTGTTAAACTATTGTTATCCATCATTAATGATTAGCCACCAGGTATAGACAACCTTGATGGGAAACAATTGAGAATGGTAGCAGATTGTATTTCCGAACTGTATTGCTATATCTTTAACCAAAGCCTAAAGGAGTGTGTGTGTCTACAGGCGTGGAAGGAAGCTAAAGTAATTCCACTGCCTAAAAATAGTAAAGAACCCTTTGCGGGACACTAACCGGGAAGCTTATAAGAAATCACGCTATGCCCTCCAACGAACCATCAAACAGGCAAAGCGTCAATACGGGACGAAGATTGAATCGTACTACACCGACTCTGATGCTCGTCGGATGTAGCAGGGCTTGCAAACCATTACAGACTACAAAGGGAAGCACAGCCGAGAGCTTCCCAGTGACACGAGCCTACCAAACGAGCTAAACTACTTCTATGCTCACTTCGAGGCAAATAACACTGAAACATGCATGAGAGCACCAGCTGTTCCAGAAGATTGTGTGATCACGCTGATGTGATTAAGACTTTTAAACAGGTCAACATTCACAAGGCTTCACTGACATTTTCAACCTCTCCCTGTCCGAGTCTGTAATACCAACCAATTTTAAGCATACCACCATAGTCCCTGTGCCCAGGAACACCAAGGTAACCTGCCTAAATGACTACCGACCCGTAGCACTCATGTCTGTAGCCATGAAGTGCTTTGAAAGGCTGGTCATGGCTCACATCAACACCATTATCCCAGAAACCCTAGACCCACTCCAATTTGCATACCGCCCTAACAGATCCACAGATGATGCAATCTCTATTGAACTCCACACTGCCCTCACTAAGTTAAGGACCCTGGGACTAAACACCTCCCTCTGCAACTGGATCCTGGATTTCCTGACGGGCAGCCCCCAGGTGGTAAAGGTAGGTAACAACACATCCGCCACGCTGATCCTCAACATAGGGGCCCCTCAGGGGTGCGTGCTCAGTTCCCTCCTGTACTCCCTATTTACTCATGACTGCACGGCCAGGTACGACTCCAACATTAACATTAAGTTTGCCAATGACACAACATTGGTAGGCCTGATCACCGACAACTACGAGACAGCCTATAGGGAGGAGGTCAGAGACCTGGCCGTGTGGTGCCAGGACAACAACCTCTCCCTCAACGTGATCAAGACAAAGGAGATGATTGTGGACTAGAGGTCCACAGACGGGGCTGTAGTTGAGCAGGTTGAGAGCTTCAAGTTCCTTTGTGTCCACATCACCAACAAACTGACATGGATTGAGCACACCAAGACAGTCGTGAAGAGGGCATGGGTCCTCAGATCCTTAAAAGGTTCTACAGCTGCACCATCGAGAGTGATGACTGGTTGCATCACTGCCTGGTATGGCAACTGCTCTGCCTCCGACCGCAAGGCACTACGGAGGGTAGTGTGTACGGCCCAGTACATCACAAGCTTCCTGCCATCTAGGACCTCTACACCAGGCGGTGTCAGTGAAAGGCCCTAACAATTGTCAAACACTCCAGCCACCCTAGTCAAGCGGTACCCGGAAAAGCGATACCGGAGTGCCAAGTCTAGGTCCAAGAGGCTTCTAAACAGCTTCTATCCCCAAGCCATAAGATTCCTGAACATCTAATCAAATGGCCACCCAGACTATTTGCATTGCCCCCCCCCACCCCCCATATTTTACACCACTGCAACTCTCTGTTGTTATTATCTATGCATAGACACTTTAATAACTCTACCTACATGTACATATTACCTCAACTAACCGGTGCCCCTGCACATTGACTCTATCGGTACCCCCCCTGTATATAGTCTCACTATTGTTATTTTACTGTTGCTTTTTAATTACTAGTTACTTTTATTTCTTATTCTTACCCTTATTTTTTTAAACTGCTATGTTGGTTAGGGGGCTGGTAAGCATCATTTCACTGTAAGCATCATTTCACTGTAAGCCCTGAAATACTGAATACCTGTTGTATTCATCATTTCACTGTAAGTGCTGAAATGCTGAATACCTGTTGTATTCAGCATTTCACTGTATTCGGCGCATGTGACTAATAAGATTTGATTTGATTTGAACAGCCACCCAATCCGTTTCTTGCCTATCCTTAGTGAATTGATGGAGAGAATTGTGTTTGACAAAATACAATGCGATTTTTCAGAGAACAAGTTAACTACTGACCCTCAGCATGCATATAGAGAATGACACTCAACTTGTTCTGCACTGACTCAGATGATTGATGATTGGTTAAAATAAATGTATAATAAGATGATAGTTGGAGCTGTATTGTTAGATTTGATGTTATTGATCACAAAATGTCATTGAAGCAACTCACTTGCTATGGCTTTACAATCACCTGCCATCACATGGTTGGAGGTTATTTATCCAATAAAACCCAGAGAGTTTTTCTATTGGATAGAATGACTGCGTATGCAATGATTCCACACACTACATGTCAGCACCAAAAGCCAGTGAGCTTACTGACATTCTACATAAGGAGTTACTGTCAGTATCAGAATGGATGATGAATAGACTGGTCTTAAATACATCTAAGACTAAAATCATTGTATTTGGTTCAAAACATTCTAATTCCCGAAACCTCAACTGGAGTTGTGTAAAAAGGGTTTGACCATTAAGCAAGTTGAGGAAGCTAAACTTCTAGGTATAACATTGGATCGTCAATTATCATGGGCAAGTCATATTGACAAAGTTGTTGTGAATATAGGTATGTCTGTTATAAATAGATGTTCTGCGTTTTTGACATAAAAATCAACTAGTTGTACTCGTTGTTCAGGCTCTGATCTTGTCCTATCTTGATTACTGTCTGGTAATATGGTCAAGTGCAGCAAAGAAAGACCTAGCTGCAGTTGCAGCTGGCTCAAAACAGAGTAGCACGCCTTGCCCTTTACTGCACATACAGAACTAACATCAACAACATGCATGCCCGTCTTTCCTGGTTCAGGGTTGATGAGAGTTTTGTTTTTGTGAGAAATATTAGTGACGAAAATGTTTTCTTCATAATCAAATATCATTCAGCTCAGACACCCATACATACCCCACATGACATGCTACCAGGGGTCTCTCCACAGTCCTCAAATCCAAAACAAATTCACGCCAGCGGACAGTATTATACAGAGCTATGATCTCCCTTCCATCTCCAATTACTCAAGCAAACAGAAAGATGACATTCAAAATTATAATACAACATCTCATGGAACAGTGGGGAATGTGAAGGGACACACAAACACACAGATACACTAACACACACATTATTTTGTAGTTGTATTGTTTGTATATCGTTGTATTTTAAATTTGTGTGACTGTCCTTGTTTATCAGTGTTTTGTGTTTGTTGTGGACCCCAGGAAGAGTAACTTCTGCTTCTGCAAAAGCAAATGGGGAACCAAATAAACTCACAGATACTTTCACCCCAACACATACACACACTACAGTACATACTCCCACACGCACATAACATGCGCACACATGCATACTGACTCCACACTCACACACACACACACACACACACTTTCACACTCACCACACTTTTCACACTGCTACAGTTTATCAATCCTGTTGCCTAGTCACTTTATTCCTACCTATATGTACATACCTACCTCAGTTACCTCGTACCCCTACACATCGACTTGGTACCGGTACTCCCTGTATATAGCCATGTTATTACCTGGTACCCCTACACATCGACTTGGTACCGGTACTCCCTGTATATAGCCATGTTATTACCTCGTACCCCTACACATCGACTTGGTACCGGTACTCCCTGTATATAGCCATGTTAATACCTGGTACCCCTACACATCGACTTGGTACCGGTACTCCCTGTATATAGCCATGTTATTACCTCGTACCCCTACACATCGACTTGGTACCGGTACTCCCTGTATATAGCCATGTTATTACCTCGTACCTCTACACATCGACTTGGTACCGGTACTCCCTGTATATAGCCATGTTATTACCTCGTAACCCTACACATCGACTTGGTACCGGTACTCCCTGTATATAGCCATGTTATTACCTCGTACCCCTACACATCGACGTGGTACCGGTACTCCCTGTATATAGCCATGTTATTACCTCGTACCTCTACACATCGACTTGGTACCGGTACTCCCTGTATATAGCCATGTTATTACCTCGTACCTCTACACATCGACTTGGTACCGGTACTCCCTGTATATAGCCATGTTATTACCTCGTAACCCTACACATCGACTTGGTACCGGTACTCCCTGTATATAGCCATGTTATTACCTCGTACCCCTACACATCGACTTGGTACTGGTACTCCCTGTATATAGCCATGTTGTTACCTCATACCCCTACTCATCGACTTGGTACCGGTACTACCTGTATATAGCCATGTTGTTACCTCATACCCCTACACATCGACTTGGTACCGGTACTCCCTGTATATAGCCTTGTTGTTACCTCGTACCCCTACACATCGACTTGGTACAGGTACTCCCTGTATATAGCCATGTTATTACCTCGTACCCCTACACATCGACTTGGTACCGGTACTCCCTGTATATAGCCATGTTATTACCTGGTACTCCTACACATCGACTTGGTACCGGTACTCCCTGTACATAGCCATGTTGTTACCTCGTACCCCTACACATCGACTTGGTACCGGTACTCCCTGTATATAGCCATGTTATTACCTCGTACCCCTACACATCGACTTGGTACCGGTACTCCCTGTATATAGCCATGTTATTACTCGTACCCCTACACATCGACTTGGTACCGGTACTCCCTGTATAAGCCATGTATGTTACCCGTCGTACCCCTACACATCGACTTGGTACCGGTACTCCCTGTATATCGCCATGTTGTTACCTGCGTACCACTACACATCGACTTATGGTACCGGTACTCCCTGTATATAGCCATGTTATACCATCGTACCCCTACACATCGAGTTTTTCTTGGTACGGTACTCCCTGTATATAGCCATGGTATTACTCGTACCTCTACACATCGTACTTGGTACCGGTACTCCCTGTATATAGCCATGTTTTACCTCGTACCCCTACACCATCGAACTTGGTATCCGGTACATCCCTGTATATAGCCAGTTTATTACCTCGTTACCCCTACACATCGACCTTGGTACCGGGTACTCCCTGTATATAGCCATGTTATTACCTCGTACCCTACACATCGACTTGGTACCGGTACTCCCTGTTATCCATGTATTACCATGTTTTTACCTGTACCCCGTATATCGATTGGTACGTACCCCTACCTCGCCTGTACTATCCAGTTATTACCGTCGTACCCCTAATCACGACTTGGTACCCCGGTACTCCTGTATATAGCCATGTTATTACCTCGTACCCCTACTCATCGACTTGGTACCGGTACTCCCTGTATATAGCCATGTTATTACCTGCGTACCCCTACACATCGACTTGGTACGGTACTCCCTGTATATAGCCATGTTTATTACCTCGTACCCCTACACATCGACTGGTACCGGTACTCCCTGTATGATAGCCATGTTATTACCTCGTACCCCTACACATCGACTTGGTTACCGGTTACTCCCTGTATATAGCCATGTTATTACCTCGTACCCCTACACATCGACTTGGTACCGGTACTCCCTGTATATAGCCATGTTATTACCTCCTACCCCTTACCCCATCGACTTGGGTACCGGTACCCCTGTATATAGCCCGTTTATTATCTCGTACCCTTACACATCGACTTGGTACCGGTACTCCCTGTATATAGCCATGGTTTACCTCGTTACCTCTACACATCGACTTGGTACCGGTACTCCTGTATATAGCATGTTATTACCTCGTACCCCTACACATCGACTTGGTACCGGTACTCCCTGTATATAGCCATGTTGTTACCTCGTACCCCTACTCATCGACTTGGTACCGGTACTCCCTGTATTAGCCATGTTGTTACTCGAACCTACACATCGACTTGGTACCGGTACTCCCTTTGTATATAGCCATGTTGTTCCCTTCGTACCCCTACCCATCGACTTGGTACCGTACTCCCTGTATATAGCCATGTTATTACCTCGTACCCCTTACGCATCGACTTGGTACCAGGTACTCCCTGTATATAGCCATGTTATTACCTGGTACCCCTACACATCGACTTGGTACCGGTACTCCCTGTATATAGCCATGTTATTACCTCGTACCCCTACACATCGACTTGGTACCGGTACTCCCTGTATATAGCCATGTTATTACCTGGTACCCCTACACATCGACTTGGTACTGGTACTCCCTGTATATAGCCATGTTATTACCTTCGTACCCCTACACATTCGACTTGTACCTTACTCCCTGTATATAGCCATGTTGTTACCTCGTACCCCTACACATCGACTTGGTACCGGTACTCCCTGTATATAGCCATGTTATTACCTGTACCCCTACACATAGACTTGGTACCGGTACTCCTGTGATATAGCCATGTTATTACCTGGTACCCCTACACATCGACTTGGTACCGGGTACTCCTGTAATAGCCATGTTATTACCGTCGTAACCCTACACATGAATTTGGTACCCGGTACTCCCCTGTATATAGCCATGTTATTACCTCGTAACCTCCTACACATCGGACTTGGGTACCGGTACTTCCCTGTATAATGCCATGTTATTGACCGTCGTACCCCTACACATCGACTTGGTACCGGTACTCCCTGATATAGCCATGTTATTACCTCGTACCCTACACATCGACTTCGGTACCAGGTACTTCCCTGTATATAGCCATGTTATTACCTCGTACCCCTACACATCGACTTGGTACCGGTTACTCCGGTATATAGCCATGTTATTACCTCGTACCCCTACACATCGACTTTGGTACCGGTACTCCGCTGTATATAGCCATGTTATTACCTGGTACCCCTACACATCGACTTGGTACCGGTACTTCTCCATGGATATAGCCATGTTTATTACCTGGTACCCCTACACATCGACTTGGTACCGGTACTCCCCTGTATATAGCCAGTTTATTACCTCGTACCCCTAACATCGACTTGGTACCCGGTACTCCTGTATATAGCCATGTTATTACCATCAGTACCCCTACACATCGACTTGGTACGCGGGTACTCCCTTATATAGCCATGTTATTACCTCGTACCGCCTACAACTCGACTGGTACCGTACTCCCTGTATATAGCCATGTTATTACCTCGTACCCCTACACATCGACTTGGTACCGTACTCCCTGTATATAGCCATGTTATTACCTGTACCCCTACACATCGACTTGGTACCGGTACTCCCTGCAATATAGCCATGTTATTACCTGTACCCCTACACATCGACTTGTACCGGTACTCCCTGTATATAGCCATGTTATTACCCTGGTACCCCTACACATCGACTTGGTACCGGTATCCCTGTATATAGCCATGTTATTACCTCGTACCCCTACACATCGACTGGTACCGTACTCCCTGTATATAGCCATGTTGTTACCTCGTACCCCTACACATCGACTTGGTCCCGGGTACTCCCTGTATATAGCCATGTTATTACCTGGTACCCCTACACATCGACTTGGTACCGGTACTTCCCTGTATATAGCCATGTTATTACCTGGTACCCCTACACATCGACGTTGGTACCGGTACTCCCTGTATATAGCCATGTTATTACCTCGTACCCCTACACATCGACTTGGTACGGTACTCCCTGTATATAGCCATGTTATTACCTTCGTACACCCTACACATCGACTTGGTACCGGTACTCCCTGTATATAGCCATGTTATTACCTCGTACCCCTACACATCGACTTGGTACCGGTACTCCCTGTATATAGCCATGTTATTACCTCGTACCCCTACACATCGACTTGGTACCGGTACTCCCTGTATATAGCCATGTTATTACCTCGTACCCTCTACACATCGACTTGGTACCGGTACTCCCTGTATATAGCCATGTTATTACCTCGGTACCCCTACACATCGACTTGGTACCGGTTACTCCTGTATATAGCCATGTTATTACCTCGTACCCCTACACATCGACTTGGTACCGGGTACTCCCTGGTATATAGCCATGTTATTACCTCGTACCTCTACACATCGACTGGTACCGGTACTCCCTGTATATAGCCATGTTATTACCCCTCGTACCCTACACATCGACTTGGTACCGTACTCCCTGTATATAGCCATGTTGTTACCTCGTACCCCTACACATCGACTTTGTACCGGTACTCCCTGTATATAGCCATGTTATTACCTCGTAACCCCTACACATCGACTTGGTACCGGTACTCCCTGTATATAGCCATGTTATTACCTCGTACCCCTACACATCGACTTGGTACCGGTACTCCCTGTATATAGCCATGTTGTTACCTTGGTACCGGTACCCTTAGCCTGTTTTACCTCGTACCCCTACATACGACTGGCTACAGGTACTTGCCCTGTATATAGCCATGTTTTTACTCTCGTACCCCTACAACATCGACTTCGGTACCGGGTACTTCCCTGTATATAGCCATGTTATTACCTGCGTACTCCTACACATCGGACTTGGTACCCGGTACTCGCCTGTATATAGCCATGTTGTCCCTCGTACCCCTACACAATGCGACTATTTGGTACCCGGTACTTCCCTGTATATAGCCATGTTTATTCCCTGGTCCCGCCTACACATCGACTTGGTACCTGGTTACTTCTCCTGTATATAGCCATGATTATTACCTCGTACCCCTACACAATCGACTTGTAGCGTACTCCCCTGTATATAGGGCCATGTTATTATCCTGGTACTCCCTACACATCGACTGGTGGTATCCGGTACTGTCGCCTGTATATAGCCCATGTTATTCCTCGTACCTCTACACATCGACTTGGTACCTAGTACTTGTCCCTGTATATAGCCATGTTATTACCTCGTACCCCTACACATCGACTTGGTACCGGTACCTCCCTGTTATATAGCCATGTTATTACCTGGTACCCCTACACATCGACTTGGTACCGGTACTCCCTGTATAATAGCCATGTTATTACCTCGTACCCCTACAAACATGCGACTCGGTACCGGTACTCCCTGTAATATAGCCATGTCTATTACTCGTACCCCTAACACATCGACTTGGTACCCGGTACTCCCTGTATAAGCCATGTTATTACCTGGTACCCACCCTACACATCGGACTTGGTACCGGTTACTTCCCCTGTATATAGCCACATGTCATTACCTTCGTCCCCTACACATCGACTTGGTACCAGGTACTCCCTGTATATAAGCCATGTTATTAACCTGGTACCCCTAACACATCGACTTGGTACCGGTAGCTAGTCCCTGTATATAGCCAATGTAGTTACCTTCGTACCCCTACTCATCGACTTCAGGGGACCGGTACTCCCGTATATAGCCATGTTATTCCTGGTACCCCCTACCAGTCGAACTTCGGTACCGGTACTCCCTGTATATAAGCCATGTTATTACCCTCGTACCACTACACATCGAACGTTGGTAACCGGTACTCCCTGTATATAGCCATGTTGGATTAACCTCGTACCCCTACACACTCGACTTGTGTACGCGGTACTCCCTGTATATAGCCATGTTGTTAACCTCGGTACCCCTACTCATCGACTTGGTACCGGTACTTCCCTGTATATAGCCATGTTGTTACCTCGTACCCCTATCACTCGACGTGGTACCGGTAACTCCCTGTATATAGCCATGTTGATTCCTCGTACCCCTACCATCGACTTGGTACCGGTTACGCCCTGGATATAGCCATGTTTATTACCCTCGTACCCCTACATCATCGACTTGGTACCAGTACTCCGGTATATAGCCATGTTATTAACCATGTACCCCTACACATCGACTTGGTACCGGTACTCCCTGTATATAGGCCATGTTTAATTACCTCGGTACCCCTATCACATCTGACTGGGTACACCGGTACTCCCTGTATATAGCCATGTTATACCTCGTACCCCTACAACATCGACTTGGTACCGGTACTCCCTGTATATAGCCATGGTTATTACCCTCGTACCCCGACACATCGACTTGGTACCTGTTACTCCCTGTATATAGCCATGTTATTACCTGGTACCCCTACACATCGACTTGGGTAACCGGTACTCCCTGTATAGCCATGTTATTACCTGGTACCCCTACACATCGACTTGGTACCGGTACTCCCTGTATATAGCCATGTTATTACCTGGTACCCCTACACATCGACTTGGTACCGGTACTCCCTGTATATAGCCATGTTATTACCTCGTACCCCTACACATCGACTTGGTACCGGTACTCCCTGTATATAGCCATGTTATTACCTCGTACCCCTACACATCGACTTGGTACCGTACTCCCTGTATATAGCCATGTTATTACCTGGTACCCCTACACATCGACTTGGTACCGGTACTCCCTGTATATAGCCATGTTATTACCTCGTACCCCTACACATCGACTTGGTACCGGTACTCCCTGTATATAGCCATGTTATTACCTCGTACCCCTACACATCGACTTGGTACCGGTACTCCCTGTATATAGCCATGTTATTACCTGTACCCCTACACATCGACTTGGTACCGGTACTCCCTGTATATAGCCATGTTATTACCTCGTACCCCTACACATCGACTTGGTACCGGTACTCCCTGTATATAGCCATGTTATTACCTGGTACCCCTACACATCGACTTGGTACCGGTACTCCCTGTATATAGCCATGTTATTACCTCGGTACCCCCTACACATCGACTTGGTACCGGTACTCCCTGTATATAGCCATGTTTATACCTGTACCCCTACACATCGACTTGGTACCGGTACTCCCTGTAATAGCCATGTTATTACCTGGTACCCCTACACATCGACTTGGTACCGGTACTCCCTGTATATAGCCATGTTATTACCTCGTACCCCTACACATCGACTTGGTACCGTACTCCCTGTATATAGCCATGTTATTACCTGGTACCCCTACACATCGACTTGGTACCGGTACTCCCTGTATATAGCCATGTTATTACCTGGTACCCCTACACATCGACTTGGTACCGGTACTCCCTGTATATAGCCATGCTTATTACCTCGTACCCCTACACATCGACTTGGTACCGGTACTCCCTGTATATAGCCATGTTATTACCTGGTACCCCTACACATCGACTTGCGTACCGGTACTCCTGTATATAGCCATGTTATTACCTCGTACCCCTACACATCGACTTGGTACCGGTACTCCCTGTATATAGCCATGTTATTACCTCGTACCCCTACACACGACTTGGTACCGGTACTCCCTGTATATAGCCATGTTATTACCTGGTACCCCTACACATCCGACTTGTACCGGACTCCCTGTATATAGCCATGTTATTACCTGTACCCCTACACATCGACTTGGTACCGGTACTCCCGTATATAGCCATGGTGTTACTCGTACCCCTACACATCGACTTGGTACCGGTACTCCTGTATATAGCCATGTTGTACCTCGTACCCCTACACATCGGACTTGGTACCGGTACTCCCTGTATATAGCCATGTTATTACCTGGTACCCCTACACATCGAGCTTGGTCCGGTACTCCCTGTATATAGCCATGTTATTACCTCGTACCCTACACATCGACTTGGTACCGGTACTCCCTGTATATAGCCATGTTATACCTGGTACCCCTACACGGACTTAGTACCGGTACTTGGTAACGGGTTACCTCGTACCCCTACACATCGACTTGGTACCGGTACTCCCTGTATATAGCCATGTTATTACCTCGTACCCCTACACATCGACTTGGTACCGGTTACTCCCTGTATATAGCCATGTTATTACCTCGTACCCCTACACATCGACTTGGTACCGGTACTCCCTGTATATAGCCATGTTATTACCTCGTACCCCTACACATCGACTTGGTACCGGTACTCCCTGTATATAGCCATGTTATTACCTAGTACCCCTACACATCGACTTGGTACCGGTACTCCCTGTATATAGCCATGTTATTACCTGGTACCCCTACACATCGACTTGGTACCGGTACTCGCTGTATATAGCCATGTTAGTACCTCGTACCCCTACACATCGACTTGGTACCGGTACTCCCTGTATATAGCCATGTTATTACCTGGTACCCCTACACATCGACTTGGTTACCGGTACTCCCTGTATATAGCCATGTTATTACCTCGTACCCCTACACATCGACTTGGTACCGGTACTCCCTGTATATAGCCATGTTGTTACCTCGTACCCCTACACATCGACTTGGTACCGGTACTCCCTGTATATAGCCATTTATTACCTGGGTACCCCTACACATCGACTTGGTACCGGTACTCCCTGTATATAGCCATGTTATTACCTCGTACCCCTACACATCGACTTTGGTACCGGTACTCCCTGTATATAGCCATGTTATTTACCTCGTACCCCTACACATCGACTTGGTACCGGTACTCCCTGTATATAGCCATGTTGTTCACCTCGTACCCCTACACATCGACTTGGGTACCGGTACTCCCTGTATATAGCCATTTATTACCTGTACCCCTACACATCGACTTGGTACCGGTAACTCCCTTGTATATAGCCATGTTATTACCTCGTACCCCTACACATCGACTTGGTACCTGTGGTACTTCGCCTGTATATAGCCATGTTCTATTACCCTGGCTACCCACTAACATCGACTGTTGGTTTTTTTTTTTTTTTTTGACCGGTACTCCCTTGTATATAGCCATGTTATTACCCTCGTACCCTCTACACATTCGACTTGGCGTACCGTACTCCCTGTATATAGCCATGTTTTATTACCTCGTACCCCTACACATCGACTTGGTACCGGTACTCCCTGTATATAGCCATGTTATTACCTCGTACCCTACACATCGACTTGGTACCGGTACTCCCTGTATATAGCCATGTTATTACCTGGTACCCCTACACATCGACTTGGTACGGTACTCCCTGTATATAGCCATGTATTACCTCGTACCCCTACACATCGACTTGGTACCGGGTACTCCCTGTATATAGCCATGTTATTACCTCGTACCCCTACACATCGACTTGGTACCGGTACTCCCTGTTATAGCCATGTTATACCTGGTACCCCTACACATCGACTTGGTACCGGTACTCCCTGTATATAGCCATGTTATTACCTCGTACCCCTACACATCGACTTGGTACCGGTACTCCCTGTATATAGCCATGTTATTACCTGGTACCCCTACACATCGACTTGGTACCGGTACTCCCTGTATATAGCCATGTATTACCTCGTACCTCTACACATCGACTTGGTACCGGTACCTCCCTGTATATAGCCATGTTATTACCTGGTACCCCTACACATCGACTTGGTACCGCTACTCCCTGTATATAGCCATGTTATTACCTCGTACCCCTACACATCGACTTGGTACCGGTACTCCCTGTATATAGCCATGTTATTACCTCGTACCCCTACACATCGACTTGGTACCGGTACTCCCTGTATATAGCCATGTTATTACCTGTACCCCTACACATCGACTTGGTACCGGTACTCCCTGTATATAGCCATGTTTTACCTCATACCCCTACACATCGACTTGGTACCGGTACTCCCTGTATATAGCCATGTTATTACCTCGTACCTCTACACATCGACTTGGTACCGGTACTCCCTGTATATAGCCATGTTATTACCTGGTACCCCTACACATCGACTTGGTACCGGTACTCCCTGTATATAGCCATGTTGTTACCTGGTACCCCTACACATCGACTTGGTACCGGTACTCCCTGTATATAGCCATGCTGTTACCTCGTACCCCTACACATCGACTTGGTACCTGTACTCCCTGTATATAGCCATGTTATACCTGGTACCCCTACACATCGACTTGGTACCGGTACTCCCTGTATATAGCCATGTTATTACCTCGTACCCCTACACATCGACTTGGTACCGGTACTCCCTGTATATAGCCATGTTATTACCTGGTACCCCTACACATCGACTTGGTACCGGTACTCCCTGTATATAGCCATGTTATTACCTCGTACCCCTACACATCGACTTGGTACCGGTACTCCCTGTATATAGCCATGTTATTACCTCGTACCCCTACACATCGACTTGGTACCGGTACTCCCTGTATATAGCCATGTTATTACCTCGTACCCCTACACATCGACTTGGTACCGGTACTCCCTGTATATAGCCATGTTATTACCTCGTACCCCTACACATCGACTTGGTACCGGTACTCCCTGTATATAGCCATGTTATTACCTCGTACCCCTACACATCGACTTGGTACCGGTACTCCCTGTATATAGCCATGTTATTACCTGGTACCCCTACACATCGACTTGGTACCGGTACTCGCTGTATATAGCCATGTTATTACCTCGTACCCCTACACATCGACTTGGTACCGGTACTCCATGTATATAGCCATGTTATTACCTGGTACCCCTACACATCGACTTGGTACCGGTACTCCCTGTATATAGTCATGTTATTACCTCATACCCCTAGACATCGACTTGGTACCGGTACTCCCTGTATATAGCCATGTTATTACCTGGTACCCCTACACATCGACTTGGTACCGGTACTCCCTGTATATAGCCATGTTATTACCTCGTACCGCTACACATCGACTTGGTACCGGTACTCCCTGTATATAGCCATGTTATTACCTCGTACCCCTACACATCGACTTGGTACCGGTACTCCCTGCATATAGCCATGTTATTACCTGGTACCCCTACACATCGACTTGGTACCGGTACTCCCTGCATATAGCCATGTTATTACCTGGTACCCCTACACATCGACTTGGTACCGGTACTCCCTGTATATAGCCATGCTGTTACCTCGTACCCCTACACATCGACTTGGTACCGGTACTCCCTGTATATAGCCATGTTGTTACCTCGTACCCCTACACATCGACTTGGTGCGGGTACTCCCTGTATATAGCCATGTTATTACCTCGTACCCCTACACATCGACTTGGTACCGGTACTCCCTGTATATAGCCATGTTATTACCTCGTACCCCTACACATCGACTTGGTACCGGTACTCCCTGTATATAGCCATGTTATTACCTGGTACCCCTACACATCGACTTGGTACCGGTACTCCCTGTATATAGCCATGTTATTACCTCGTACCCCTACACATCGACTTGGTACCGGTACTCCCTGTATATAGCCATGTTATTACCTCGTACCCCTACACATCGACTTGGTACCGGTACTCCCTGTATATAGCCATGTTATTACCTGGTACCCCTACACATCGACTTGGTACCGGTACTCCCTGTATATAGCCATGTTATTACCTCGTACCCCTACACATCGACTTGGTACCGGTACTCCCTGTATATAGCCATGTTATTACCTGGTACCCCTACACATCGACTTGGTACCGGTACTCCCTGTATATAGCCATGTTATTACCTCGTACCTCTACACATCGACTTGGTACCGGTACTCCCTGTATATAGCCATGTTATTACCTGGTACCCCTACACATCGACTTGGTACCGCTACTCCCTGTATATAGCCATGTTATTACCTCGTACCCCTACACATCGACTTGGTACCGGTACTCCCTGTATATAGCCATGTTATTACCTCGTACCCCTACACATCGACTTGGTACCGGTACTCCCTGTATATAGCCATGTTATTACCTCGTACCCCTACACATCGACTTGGTACCGGTACTCCCTGTATATAGCCATGTTGTTACCTCATACCCCTACACATCGACTTGGTACCGGTACTCCCTGTATATAGCCATGTTATTACCTCGTACCTCTACACATCGACTTGGTACCGGTACTCCCTGTATATAGCCATGTTATTACCTCGTACCTCTACACATCGACTTGGTACCGGTACTCCCTGTATATAGCCATGTTGTTCCCTCGTACCCCTACACATCGACTTGGTACCGGTACTCCCTGTATATAGCCATGTTATTACCTCGTACCTCTACACATCGACTTGGTACCGGTACTCCCTGTATATAGCCATGTTATTACCTCGTACCCCTACACATCGACTTGGTACCGGTACTCCCTGTATATAGCCATGTTATTACCTCGTACCCCTACACATCGACTTGGTACCGGTACTCCCTGTATATAGCCATGTTATTACCTCGTACCCCTACACATCGACTTGGTACCGGTACTCCCTGTATATAGCCATGTTGTTACCTGGTACCCCTACACATCGACTTGGTACCGGTACTCCCTGTATATAGCCATGCTGTTACCTCGTACCCCTACACATCGACTTGGTACCTGTACTCCCTGTATATAGCCATGTTATTACCTGGTACCCCTACACATCGACTTGGTACCGGTACTCCCTGTATATAGCCATGTTATTACCTCGTACCCCTACACATCGACTTGGTACCGGTACTCCCTGTATATAGCCATGTTATTACCTGGTACCCCTACACATCGACTTGGTACCGGTACTCCCTGTATATAGCCATGTTATTACCTCGTACCCCTACACATCGACTTGGTACCGGTACTCCCTGTATATAGCCATGTTATTACCTCGTACCCCTACACATCGACTTGGTACCGGTACTCCCTGTATATAGCCATGTTATTACCTCGTACCCCTACACATCGACTTGGTACCGGTACTCCCTGTATATAGCCATGTTATTACCTCGTACCCCTACACATCGACTTGGTACCGGTACTCCCTGTATATAGCCATGTTATTACCTCGTACCCCTACACATCGACTTGGTACCGGTACTCCCTGTATATAGCCATGTTATTACCTGGTACCCCTACACATCGACTTGGTACCGGTACTCGCTGTATATAGCCATGTTATTACCTCGTACCCCTACACATCGACTTGGTACCGGTACTCCATGTATATAGCCATGTTATTACCTGGTACCCCTACACATCGACTTGGTACCGGTACTCCCTGTATATAGTCATGTTATTACCTCATACCCCTAGACATCGACTTGGTACCGGTACTCCCTGTATATAGCCATGTTATTACCTGGTACCCCTACACATCGACTTGGTACCGGTACTCCCTGTATATAGCCATGTTATTACCTCGTACCGCTACACATCGACTTGGTACCGGTACTCCCTGTATATAGCCATGTTATTACCTCGTACCCCTACACATCGACTTGGTACCGGTACTCCCTGCATATAGCCATGTTATTACCTGGTACCCCTACACATCGACTTGGTACCGGTACTCCCTGCATATAGCCATGTTATTACCTGGTACCCCTACACATCGACTTGGTACCGGTACTCCCTGTATATAGCCATGCTGTTACCTCGTACCCCTACACATCGACTTGGTACCGGTACTCCCTGTATATAGCCATGTTGTTACCTCGTACCCCTACACATCGACTTGGTGCGGGTACTCCCTGTATATAGCCATGTTATTACCTCGTACCCCTACACATCGACTTGGTACCGGTACTCCCTGTATATAGCCATGTTATTACCTCGTACCCCTACACATCGACTTGGTACCGGTACTCCCTGTATATAGCCATGTTATTACCTGGTACCCCTACACATCGACTTGGTACCGGTACTCCCTGTATATAGCCATGTTATTACCTCGTACCCCTACACATCGACTTGGTACCGGTACTCCCTGTATATAGCCATGTTATTACCTCGTACCCCTACACATCGACTTGGTACCGGTACTCCCTGTATATAGCCATGTTATTACCTGGTACCCCTACACATCGACTTGGTACCGGTACTCCCTGTATATAGCCATGTTATTACCTCGTACCCCTACACATCGACTTGGTACCGGTACTCCCTGTATATAGCCATGTTATTACCTGGTACCCCTACACATCGACTTGGTACCGGTACTCCCTGTATATAGCCATGTTATTACCTCGTACCTCTACACATCGACTTGGTACCGGTACTCCCTGTATATAGCCATGTTATTACCTGGTACCCCTACACATCGACTTGGTACCGCTACTCCCTGTATATAGCCATGTTATTACCTCGTACCCCTACACATCGACTTGGTACCGGTACTCCCTGTATATAGCCATGTTATTACCTCGTACCCCTACACATCGACTTGGTACCGGTACTCCCTGTATATAGCCATGTTATTACCTCGTACCCCTACACATCGACTTGGTACCGGTACTCCCTGTATATAGCCATGTTGTTACCTCATACCCCTACACATCGACTTGGTACCGGTACTCCCTGTATATAGCCATGTTATTACCTCGTACCTCTACACATCGACTTGGTACCGGTACTCCCTGTATATAGCCATGTTATTACCTGGTACCCCTACACATCGACTTGGTACCGGTACTCCCTGTATATAGCCATGTTGTTACCTGGTACCCCTACACATCGACTTGGTACCGGTACTCCCTGTATATAGCCATGCTGTTACCTCGTACCCCTACACATCGACTTGGTACCTGTACTCCCTGTATATAGCCATGTTATTACCTGGTACCCCTACACATCGACTTGGTACCGGTACTCCCTGTATATAGCCATGTTATTACCTCGTACCCCTACACATCGACTTGGTACCGGTACTCCCTGTATATAGCCATGTTATTACCTGGTACCCCTACACATCGACTTGGTACCGGTACTCCCTGTATATAGCCATGTTATTACCTCGTACCCCTACACATCGACTTGGTACCGGTACTCCCTGTATATAGCCATGTTATTACCTCGTACCCCTACACATCGACTTGGTACCGGTACTCCCTGTATATAGCCATGTTATTACCTCGTACCCCTACACATCGACTTGGTACCGGTACTCCCTGTATATAGCCATGTTATTACCTCGTACCCCTACACATCGACTTGGTACCGGTACTCCCTGTATATAGCCATGTTATTACCTCGTACCCCTACACATCGACTTGGTACCGGTACTCCCTGTATATAGCCATGTTATTACCTGGTACCCCTACACATCGACTTGGTACCGGTACTCGCTGTATATAGCCATGTTATTACCTCGTACCCCTACACATCGACTTGGTACCGGTACTCCATGTATATAGCCATGTTATTACCTGGTACCCCTACACATCGACTTGGTACCGGTACTCCCTGTATATAGTCATGTTATTACCTCATACCCCTAGACATCGACTTGGTACCGGTACTCCCTGTATATAGCCATGTTATTACCTGGTACCCCTACACATCGACTTGGTACCGGTACTCCCTGTATATAGCCATGTTATTACCTCGTACCGCTACACATCGACTTGGTACCGGTACTCCCTGTATATAGCCATGTTATTACCTCGTACCCCTACACATCGACTTGGTACCGGTACTCCCTGCATATAGCCATGTTATTACCTGGTACCCCTACACATCGACTTGGTACCGGTACTCCCTGCATATAGCCATGTTATTACCTGGTACCCCTACACATCGACTTGGTACCGGTACTCCCTGTATATAGCCATGCTGTTACCTCGTACCCCTACACATCGACTTGGTACCGGTACTCCCTGTATATAGCCATGTTGTTACCTCGTACCCCTACACATCGACTTGGTGCGGGTACTCCCTGTATATAGCCATGTTATTACCTCGTACCCCTACACATCGACTTGGTACCGGTACTCCCTGTATATAGCCATGTTATTACCTCGTACCCCTACACATCGACTTGGTACCGGTACTCCCTGTATATAGCCATGTTATTACCTGGTACCCCTACACATCGACTTGGTACCGGTACTCCCTGTATATAGCCATGTTATTACCTCGTACCCCTACACATCGACTTGGTACCGGTACTCCCTGTATATAGCCATGTTATTACCTCGTACCCCTACACATCGACTTGGTACCGGTACTCCCTGTATATAGCCATGTTATTACCTGGTACCCCTACACATCGACTTGGTACCGGTACTCCCTGTATATAGCCATGTTATTACCTCGTACCCCTACACATCGACTTGGTACCGGTACTCCCTGTATATAGCCATGTTATTACCTGGTACCCCTACACATCGACTTGGTACCGGTACTCCCTGTATATAGCCATGTTATTACCTCGTACCTCTACACATCGACTTGGTACCGGTACTCCCTGTATATAGCCATGTTATTACCTGGTACCCCTACACATCGACTTGGTACCGCTACTCCCTGTATATAGCCATGTTATTACCTCGTACCCCTACACATCGACTTGGTACCGGTACTCCCTGTATATAGCCATGTTATTACCTCGTACCCCTACACATCGACTTGGTACCGGTACTCCCTGTATATAGCCATGTTATTACCTCGTACCCCTACACATCGACTTGGTACCGGTACTCCCTGTATATAGCCATGTTGTTACCTCATACCCCTACACATCGACTTGGTACCGGTACTCCCTGTATATAGCCATGTTATTACCTGGTACCCCTACACATCGACTTGGTACCGGTACTCCCTGTATATAGCCATGTTATTACCTCGTACCTCTACACATCGACTTGGTACCGGTACTCCCTGTATATAGCCATGTTGTTCCCTCGTACCCCTACACATCGACTTGGTACTGGTACTCCCTGTATATAGCCATGTTATTACCTCGTACCTCTACACATCGACTTGGTACCGGTACTCCCTGTATATAGCCATGTTATTACCTCGTACCCCTACACATCGACTTGGTACCGGTACTCCCTGTATATAGCCATGTTATTACCTCGTACCCCTACACATCGACTTGGTACCGGTACTCCCTGTATATAGCCATGTTATTACCTCGTACCTCTACACATCGACTTGGTACCGGTACTCCCTGTATATAGCCATGTTATTACCTCGTACCCCTACACATCGACTTGGTACCGGTACTCCCTGTATATAGCCATGTTATTACCTCGTACCCCTACACATCGACTTGGTACCGGTACTCCCTGTATATAGCCATGTTATTACCTCGTACCCCTACACATCGACTTGGTACCGGTACTCCCTGTATATAGCCATGTTATTACCTCGTACCCCTACACATCGACTTGGTACCGGTACTCCCTGTATATAGCCATGTTATTACCTCGTACCCCTACACATCGACTTGGTACCGGTACTCCCTGTATATAGCCATGTTATTACCTCGTACCTCTACACATCGACTTGGTACCGGTACTCCCTGTATATAGCCATGTTATTACCTGGTACCCCTACACATCGACTTGGTACCGGTACTCCCTGTATATAGCCATGTTATTACCTGGTACCCCTACACATCGACTTGGTACCGGTACTCCCTGTATATAGCCATGTTATTACCTCGTACCTCTACACATCGACTTGGTACCGGTACTCCCTGTATATAGCCATGTTATTACCTGGTACCCCTACACATCGACTTGGTACCGGTACTCCCTGTATATAGCCATGTTATTTTTAGTCGTTCTTGTTATTTGTTATTCACTGTGTATTTATTCCTTGACACAATTTTTTTAGTATTATTGTATTTTTATCTTTATCTCGGCATTGTTGAAAAAGGACCCGTAAGTAAGTATTTCACTCTTAGTTTACACCTACTGTTTACAAAGCACTTGACTTGATTTTAATAACAATCTGTGCTTTCTCGGGTTTGTTACATGAAATCTGCCTGAAGACAAATAATGTTTGCTTTTATTGAGGCATAACAGCTGATCTGATCGTTTGCATCGTGTGTAATTTTGTTGATTTAATCGGAACCTGTGTTTATTTTTTTCTGTGTACCAGTACTCTCTCTAGACACTTCCTGTGTCTAGAGAGGGGATAAATGAAACTATACTTAGCAGAGTTGCTGTGTTGTACTCAGCTGACGGGTAGATTCAGAGGGTAGAATACAGCAAAGGCCTTAGCCTTATTCCTTTGTTATTTGTCAATGAAACATTTTTATCGCCAACTAATACAGCATCACCAGTGACACTATAGCGACACAAAGTGCCTCTGCTCCGCAGTCATGGTTTTGTGCCTAAGGAGGAAAAATAACAATTTCTCCCCCACCTCCCACCTGCAGTATCCAGCATCCAGCCCACATTTTAGTTTACTTGAGCAATGGCTTGTTGTTTTGGTATTGCTGAGAAGAAACAATGGAGTTACCAGCAGCTGTACAGGCAGGGTTTGTGTAGATGGATGCAGGGATGGATGGAGGGGTGAAGGGTTGGATAGATAAATGGAAGCTGGGGTTTGGCACATCAGTCTTAAAATAGTAATGAAATGTGGCTGTTGTCAGCTCCTCTAAGGATAACAGACGTAGCAAAGCGCCCCGGCTCATCCGTAAGCAGGCAAGAGATTGTGTGTGTCAAAGGTGGATTTCTCCCCCAAAATAAAACATTGAGAAGGATCACCAATCCCTCTAGCAAACCGTGTTTCCTCTATCATCCTCCCCTCTTTTTCCACATCAACATATTTCTTATGCGGTTCTCTCCTTTAAATCCCCACAGATATCTGTTTCTTATTCCCCCCATATTCTTATCCCCCCGTCCCCCTTCCCTCCCTCTCTTTTTTTCCCTCCCTCCCTCCCCTCCCTCCCTCCCTCCCTCCCTCCCTGTCTTGCTCAGTCTTTTGTTACTGTTTTTCATATTTGCTACAGTACGGGGGAGCCAGGGTGCAGTGCTACAGTACAATCTTCCCTTTCATTGCGTGCATGGCTCCTGGAAATGGATGTTTTACTGCCTTCATTAAGATGTGCAGCAGTCATATGCAGCGGCACGGTGTTTTCCCCCTGAAGTTTAGCTCCATGACACTCGCCATTAGAACACATTATGGCCCTAGATTTCATAGCACATTGGAACACTGTATAATTTGATTAGTGTTATTAATCAAGTGGAATAGCTATGCCCCCCCCCCTCCCGCCTTTGCTCGATCTCTGATACACCCCAAAACCCTCCTGACTCCCTCCCTTGCATCTCCTCCCCATCTTCTCTCCTCCCACTGTAACACATGGCTTGTATGCCTGTCTACCTATTTGTTAAAGGCCTGTGCGCTCTCTCCCTTTCACAGCCTGTTTTTTCATCCCCTGCCCAGCACATAAATAAATTGAAATGAAAGTTACATAATTGTGCTTGCTGGGAGGTAAAACTGCTCTAAGAATGTTTTAAAGGGAATTTTTACGAGCTGTTCAGTGTAGTTGGAAGACGAGGCGGGGAGAAAAGGAGAGGAAGGTGAGGCCAGTAGAATATATGGGCCTGGATTCTTCATTACTGAAGTAATTCTCCTGCAAATGATAGTGCAGACCCCAGAGGGGAGAGAGCATCCCCACCGCAGAGCTGCCTGAACGTTTTAACCTGGTTAATCTCTCATGGAGAGACCAACTCACGGCACTAATATTATGTGTTAGGGATGGAGGGATAAGGAGGGGGATGGAGGGTAGGCGTTTGTTCTCTAGAACATGGACTTAAATGTTTAAAATATGCCTTAAACGCAAAAGTTAATTTAATTTAAAGACTATTTTGTTTTTTTCCCTTAGACAATATGCTTAAGGGATGTACAATTTTTGGGGTTGAAATTTTATTTAGAAATATTACGCTGGAAATGTAAATTATTTCTCTTAGTGTAATCAATTTTTTTGTACTAGTTGAGGCTCAAGGTGCCATAGTGGCATGCAGTTCAGAAATAACATAGATAGCACAGCAGCACTTTACAAAATAATGACATGAAAAAGGAGGAGAGGAGACTTGTCAGCTCTTATAGAGGCAAATGATCTCGCTCTCTTTCTATCTCTCTCTATCTCTCTCTGTCTTCCTCTCGCTCTATCACTCTCTGTCTTCCTCTCTCTGTCTTCCTCTCTCTCTATCTCTCTCTCGCTATGTCTGCCTTGCCTGGGGAAAGCAGGCATCACATCAGCCATGCAGCCTTCCTGTGCGTCACTGGAAACAAGCCTCCAGTCTTAATCAAACCTGTCTTCCACCCTGCCACCATCTTGTTTCTAGCAGCTGGATACAGTATGTGTGCTATAATGGTGCATTAAACATCACTGAGGACTCCTGCCATGTTTTTGTTATGGGTACGCCCCCATCCCCGTCTCTCCACACCCCCTGTCTGTGCTCATATGGACTCTGTTGTCATCCTCCTTCACTTTTGGCCATTGTCTTCTTTGGTTTATAAAGAAGTGTCATTCTACCCCCTGAACCTCCTCTTCTCACTCTCCAGTCCAAGATGGCTGCCTGTCCTCTCTGGTACAGCAGGCAGTCCTCTTCAAGGTTAAGGTTAGCGTTGAAGATGCCAGGTCTCATCGGCATCGTGCCCGGCGTCCAGCCCAGTAGGCTGAGGGAGAAAGGGAGAAAAGACACAGCCTGTTACTGCTTGGAGTGGGTCTCATTCCAGGGGCACTAATAACTACATGTAATTAGTCACTTCTCACTAGGCCAGATCTGAGACTCAGTTAGGGCCTGGGATGAGGCGAAGGGGAGAAGCAAGGGCCAACCGACCCAGCGGCTGCAGCCATTACATTACAGCAGACAGAGGGGATTAGCTCTGCAATGGCCCTGAGTAGAGCTCAACTAAGCCCTTCAGCTAGACTCTTCAGTTTGGCTCTCTATGGAGAATACACAGCAGCCTCAACTATGCTACAGCTAGGCCATAGGGATACAATATAATGCTATAGAATGTTCTAGTATATCTGTGAGTCTGCAGAATACATCAGACTGAACTGTGAGCAGCAGTGTGGCATAGAACTCTGATGTTACTGATGTAAAGTCAGAGGTGTTGTCTATGTAGGGTTGATATCCCCCCTGCTGTGGTGAATGTGAGGTTTTGGGATCACAATATGGTGTACCAGAATGGCGCTGGCATGCATGGCATTTTTCTTAAGTTTAGAAACAAAATAAAGAAAGGAATGTTAGTATCTTACTTCCCCACGGTCTGGTTCTACAGTCCAACACACATCTATATGTGTTGACTGGTGTGTTTGTGAGTCTCAAGTTTTGGGCTTTGAAGATATCTTTGATGAGCCAGAACAAAAAAAACACCATGACAAAGTTGAGAGAGGAGAGAAAAGAGAGAGACACAGAGAGAAAGAGGTAGAGAGAGAAAAGGTTGTCCTAGGCGTTGTGCATTGACGCAGCATGACCAATTGAGGTTGTGAGGATGAATGAGGGTATTCACAGTGCCTAATGAAAGAGCTCCCGCTGGGCCTTGAATTAGGGTGGGCCCATCTGCCCCACACAGCTAAGCACAAACCAAACCAGTGACCTCGAAAATTACCCAGGAAGCACTTTGTGACGGTCTCCCCAGCAACAGGCCGGGTTCACATGGTAACCAGGCGCTTTGCTCAATCAATCCTCTGGCAGCCTCTTCAACAGAACAGAGAGAAATTTGGTTTGTCAGAAGGTTGGAGGGCCCCGTGTGAAATCAACTTAGAGAGGACAGACAGGACACCTAGAAGGAACTGGAGTATTTAATGTGAAGTCAAACCTTAGCTAAACTCTCACCCAGTTCAAGAGGTGTGGGATGTTGTGGCCCTCTCCAACTTCTTCACCTTTAAAATACAAAGAGCCTCTTGTTGTTAGTTGTTTGTTTACCCTAAGACTGTGTAATACACTACAGTATGTGTTCAGATTAAGTAGATGTACTGTAACTGAAAGAGGAGTACAGAGTATTACAAAGTTACAGAGTATTTATAGTTGCATCACAGAGCTGGACATTAGATTTATAGACCAATGAAGGGGTCCAGGATTATTGTCACCCTTGGTAAAGATGGGGAAAAAAGACTGCATAAATAAGAAAAAATACCGAACTATATTGTATGCATTTTTTTTTAAATAATAATGTTATGCTTATACAATTGCTCAGAGGAAGAAATCTTTCTATGTCAAGTAATACAAAACATTGCCTTCTTTAATTCCGGAGACTGAGATGGCCATTGCAAAATGTTGATTTTGTGGTCAATCAACAATTTTTTTGTGGATGTTAATGTGTGGTTGGAGTTATTGTCTTGATGGAAGATCCACTTTTGTCAATGGCCACACCCAACGTACAGTTGAAGTCGGAGGTTTACATACACTTAGGTTGGAGTCATTAAAACTTGTTTTCAACCACTCCACAAATTTCTTGTCAACAGACTATAGTTTTGGCAAGTCGGTAAGGACATTTACTTTGTGCATGACACAAGTAATTTTTCCAACAATTGTTTACAGACAGATTATTTCACTTATAATTCACTGTATTACAATTCCAGTGGGTCAGAAGTTTACATACACTAAGTTGACTGTGCCTTTAAACAGCTTGGAAAATTCCAGAAAATTATGTCATGGATTTGGAAGGGTCTGATAGGTTAACTGACATAATTTGAGTCAATTGGAGGTGTACCTGTGGATGTATTTCAAGGCCTACCTTCAAACTCAGTGCATCTTTGCTTGACATCATGGGAAAATCAAAAGAAATCAGCCAAGACCTCAGGAAAAAAATGGCAGACCTCCACAAGTCTGGTTCATCCTTGGGAGCAATTTCCAAACGCCTAAAGGTACCACGTTCATCTGTACAAACAATAGTACGCAAGTATAAACACCATGGGACCACGCAGCCATCATACCACTCAGGAAGGAGACACGGTCTGTCTCCTAGAGATGAACGTACTTTGTTGCAAAAAGTGCAAATCAATCCCAGAACAACAGCAAAGGACCTTGTGAAGATGCTGGAGGAAACGGGTACAAAGGTATCTATATCCACAGTAAACCGAGTCCTATATCGAGATAACCTGAAAGGCCGCTTAGCAAGGAAGAAGCCACTGCTCCAAACCGCCATAAAAAAGCCAGACTACGGTTTGCAACTGCACATGGGGACAAAGATCGTACTTTTTGGAGAAATGTCCTCTGGTCTGATGAATCAAAAATAGAACTGTTTGGCCATAATGTCCATCGTTATGTTTGGAGGAAAAAGGGGGAGGCTTGCAAGCCGAAGAACACCATCCCAACCGTGAAGCAAGGGGGTGGCAACATCCTGTCGTGGGGGTGATTTGCTGCAGGAGGGACTGGTGCACTTCACAAAATAGATGGTTTCGTGAGGAAGGAAAATTATGTAGATATATTGAAGCATCATCTCAGGACATGAGTCAGGAAGTTGAAGTTTGGTCACAAAATGGTCTTCCAAATGGACAATGACCCCAAGTATGCTTGCAAAGTTGTGGCAAAATGGCTTAAGGACAACAAAGTTAAGGTATTGGAGTGGCCATCACAAAGCCCTGACCTCAATCCTATAGAAATTGTGTGGGCAGAACTGATAAAGCATGTGCGAGCAAGGAGGCCTACAAACCTGACTCAGTTACACCAGCTCTGTCAGGAGGAATGGGCCAAAATTCACCCAACTTATTGTGGGAAGGTTGTGGAAGGCTACCCGAAACGTTTGACCCAAGTTAAACCATTTCAAGGCAATGCTACCAAATACTAATTGAGTGTATGGTAACTTCTGACCCACTGGGAATGTGATGAAAGAAATAAAAGCTGAAATAAATTATTTTCTCTACTATTATTCTGACATTTCACATTCTTAAAATAAAGTGGTGATCCTAACTGACCTAAAACAGGGAATTTTTACTCAGATTAAATGTCAGGAATTGTGAAAAACTGAGTTTAAATGTATTTGGCTAAAGTGTATGGAAACTTCTGACTTCAACTGTATGTGTGCATGGCCAAAGAGCTTATTTTCATGTCATTTGACCAAAGCACATCCTGTGGTTTCATAAACGGCATTGGAACTTGGATTGGAACTGGTACAATAGCCATATGACAAGAAAATAGAGGTCATTGGCCACACATACCAACGATGTGAAAATTCCTCATCCCTACTGTCAAATATGGTGGTGGATCTTTGATGTTTATGGGGCTATATTGCTTCCGCTGGTCCTGGGGCCCTTGTTAAGGTCAACGGCATCATGAACTTTACCCCGTACCAGGAGATTTTAGGCAAAAACCTGGTAGCCTCTGCCAGGAGGCTGAAACTTGGCCACACATGGATCTTCCACCAAGGCAATAACCCAAGCACACCAAATTTCACAAATAAATTCTTACTTGACCCCAACATCTGCGTTTTACAATGGCCATCTCAGTCTCTGGACTTGATCCCCATTGAAAACCTGTTTTTTGAATTGAATTGGGCAGTCCATAAGCGCTGACTAACGATAGCAAGGATCTGATAAGATGCTGTATGGAGGAATGGTCTAAGTTCCCTCCCAATGTGTTCTCCAATCTCATAAAACATTTAGAGATGTTTGTATTACTTGTTAAACAAAATCGCTTTCTCTTAGCAATTATATTAGTATAAAGTAATATAATTGGAAAATAAAAAAAATTGTATACAATATAGCTCAGTATTTCTATTGTTTATTTTCTATTGTCTTTTTTGCTCATCTTTATCAAAGATCCAACCATTCCGGACCTCACTGGATTATTATAGACAGGAGTTAATTTACCCATGTAATTCAGTTGAATCCCTCTATGGGCATGGGGAACGTACTGTGTGACTTCCCAGGATTCGCCCCCAGGTGTCCTGTGCGCCACAAGACTGTGTTAGCATGCAGAGCTAAAGTCTGGGAAATATACAGTAATAGATCATAGAAGTTAGTCAGTGTGTCTCTATTCCGTGACTAAACTTTTGACAGCATGAGATGACAATCCACCCTCTGCACTGCTTCTCTCCTAATGCCACACGGTAATGAGATTGTGCTGCTGGAAATATCACTACAAAGCATCTGAGTCTGACTGCACCTTCAGACAGGCCTGCCTTGCTTGCCTTCATTGCCTGGCTTCACTGCCTTGCCTGCCAGCCTGAAATGAAAAGAGGTGCTGAAATAAAAACAATCAGAATCAGAGACGAAGGAATCTGAGGAATCAGAACGAGGAAGCTCCCCCCTAAACCCCCCTCCCGATCTCTATGCAGACACCGCCGCTGTACACGCCGCTCTACACAACGGAACTCTTTTATCCTGAGCGTGATTAGCCATCCGAAACGTTTTAAAGCCCCTTTGCCTGTGTTCTTCCTCAAACTAGAGAGTTCCGTTCTGTTCAAGGGGGCTCTTGATTTGGGAGGAGCTTTCCTCCCCAGGCTGCCAGTGATCTCTCCTCTAATTGTGTCGTTCTCTCATTCTTTTGTTCTCTGACGAAGCTTGCCGTGTGTGTTGGCGTGGGAGCCCTTTAAGTGCCGCTCTGCCGTACTAACGGCACCTCTTTCTGCTGCTGTCTTGTTCTCCTCCTCGTCAGATCAAGACACCAAAGGCACTCGGTTTAGAAACCACCCGGTTCTTTACATGTATGCGTCTGTCTGTGTGAGAATGGCTTTGTACAGTACATACACTCAAACTACAAATTAGCCTTCTGATGAGGCCTAATACTGACCTACAGGAGGTAGAAGAGATGGATAAAGGACCCCTCCAACCGCTATTATACATTCATATTACCTCATTTTCTCTTTCTGGTTCAATTGAAGTGTCTTCAACTTTTTGCTGTTTCTTTCCTCTGCTGTAGGACGATCTGACACGTTGATAATTGTGCAACCTTTGTAGTACATTAAAGCGGGATGGGAGCAAAGCCCCATGTTTCAGGACATTACTATGTGGATCTATAGGACCACGCCACTTTCACAGGCTTAAAAGCCCAAGTCCTCTGATGGGGAAAAATAGGTTGTTAGGAAGCGGGGGAAGGCAGGTGGCCAAAAAGCTTCACACAGACACACACACACACACACACACACACACACACACACACACACACACACACACACACACACACACACACACACACACACACACACAGCAAACAGAGGTAGGGAGAGGTAGGGGAGATGAAATGAAGAGGAGTGAAAACACAGCTCATAAAATCAGTATTATAACAACATTAATTGATGCTGCTGAGTGCCATATGTGACGCCATATGGAGCAGGCACCCCAGAGGCCTGCTGTAATAGACAGCCTGCGGTGGTGCACACAACTTGGCACGTTTACAAACAAGGGACATCCCATTAATATCAGCCTCCGCTCAGACGAAGCAAGGGGGAGAGAGAAAGATGGGGAGAGAGAGGTAGAGGGGGAGAGAGATCGTGGGGGTACAGTAGCTCTTTGTTTTAAAAGGTAGCTTTTTATGCTACTTTTTTTGTTTGTTTTTGGCTTTCATTATTTAGGTACTCCATACTGTAAATGGCTGCCGGTGATGTTGGACAAAACCAGCCAGACCTGGGAACTTCCACCTCCTCCTTCCTCATTAACAAGCTACTAGTTGTTGTGTCACAGCCTGAATTTAAAACTGGTTAAATTTATATTTTTTGTCACTGGTATACACACAATACCCCATAATGTCAAAGTGGAATTATGTTTTTAGCAATTATTACAAATTAGCTGAAATTTCTTGAGTCAATACGTTTATCAACGCCTTTGTTATGGCAAGCCTAAATAAGTTCCAGAGTAGAAATGTGCTTAAGTCAAATACGTTGCATGGACTCAGTATGTTTGCAATAATAATGTTTAACATGATTTTTGAATGACTTGTCCTTTCTAGGGAGTTTTTCCTAGCCACCATGCTTCTACACCTGCATTGCTTGCTGTTTGGGGTTTTAGGCTGGGTTTCTGTACAGCAGTTTGAGATATCAGCTGATGTAAGAAGGGCTATATAAATACATTTGATTTGATTTGCCTCATCTCTGTACCCAACACAATGCAATTATCTATAAGGTCCCTCAGTCGAGCAGTGAATTTCAAACACAGATTCAACCACAAAGGGAGGTTTTCCAAGGCCTCGCAAAGTAAACACATTACTGAGTACCACTCTCCATATTTTCATACATAGTGGTGGCTGCATCATGTTATGGTTATGCTTGTAATCGTTAAGGACTGGGGAGTTTTTCAGGATAAAAATGAAACGGAATGGACCTAAGCACAGGCAAAACATGGTTCAGTCTGCTTTCCATCAGACACTGGGAGATGAATTCACCTTTCAGCAGGACAATAATCTAAAACACAGCGCCAAAACTACACTGGAGTTGCTTACAGGAAGATAGTGAATGATCCTGAGTGTCCGATTTACAGTTTTGACTCAAATCTACTGAAAGATATATACTGAACAAAAATATAAACGCAATGTAAAGTATTGCTCCCATGTTTCATGAGCTGAAATATATCCTTGTTAGTGAGTGTTTCTCCTTTGCCAAGATCATCCATCCACCTGACAGGTGTGGCATGTCAAGAAGCTGATTAAACAGCATGATCATTACACAAGTGCACCTTGTGCTGGGGACAATAAAAGGCCACTCTAAAATGTGCAGTTTTGTCACTCAACACAATGCCACAGATTTCTCAAGTTTTGAGGGAGCGTGCAATTGGCAAGCTGACTGCAGGAATGTCCACCAGAGCTGTTGCCAGCTAATTTAATATTCATTTCTCTACCTTAAGCTGCCTCCAATGTTGTTTTAGAAAATTTAGCAGTACGTCCAACCGGCCTCACAACCACAGACCACGTGTAACAACCTCCACATCCGGTGTCTTCACCTGTGGGATCGTCTGAGACCAGCCACTTGGACAGCTGATGAAACTGTGTATTTCTGTCTGTAATAAAGCCATTTTGTGGGGAAAAACTCATTCTGATTAGCTGGGTCTGTCTCCCCAGTGGGTGGGCCTATGCCCAGTCATGAATTTCTTTCCTTATCTGAAATTGTTGCATGTTGTGTTTATATTTTTGTCCAGTATATTTCAAGACCTGAAAATGGTTGTCAAGCAATGATCAACAACCAATTTGACAGAACTTGAAGAATTTTCAAAGAATAATGGACAAATGTTGCACAGTCCAGGTGTGGAAAGCACTTAGAGACTTACCTAGAAAGACTCACAGCTGTAATCATGGCCAAAGGTGCTTCTACAAAGTATTGACTCAGGGGTGTGAATACTTATGTAAATAGGATCATTCTTTATTTCATTTTCAATAAATTAGCAAACATTCTAAAAGCATGTTTTCACTTTGTCATTATGGGGGTATTGTGTGTAGATGGGTGAGAAAACATCTATTTAATCCATTTTGAATTCAGGCTGTAACACAATGTGAAATAAGTAAAGGGGTATGAATACTTTCTGAAGGCACTGTATTCATTCATGCTACATGCACATCACAACTGCTATACATTTTGCCCTCCTGTATTATACTTATTCTAAAATGCTTATTCTATTCTACTGAGCCATTTAATTTATGTTTGTATTCTTATCTTTTATTATTTCTTATTGTTGTAGCATTTTATAGAAGGAACCTGCAAGTAAGCAGTGTATATCATGTGTATCCTGTACATACGACTAATAGAACTTGAAACACACAGACACAGACCTCAACAGGTGCTGTGATTCATGGTGTCCTGATGAAGGGTGTTTCAATGAACTCCATTTAACCTCTCCTCCCCCTAATAACAGACAGAGAGAACAGATGTGATTTACTGCTCTGCTACATCCACACTATAATAGTAGTACTCTAACTTACCATCTGCTGTATAGTACCCAACTCTGCCCTAACCTACCCTACCGTCTGCAGTACGGTACCCAAACCTACCCTACCCTACCATCTGCAGTATAGTACAATATCCTACCCTACCGTCTGCAGTATAGTACCCTATCCTACCCTACCGTCTGCAGTATGGTACCCAATCCTACCCTACCGTCTGCAGTATAGTACCCTATCCTACCCTACCGTCTGCAGTATGGTACCCAAACCTACCCTACCATCTGCAGTATAGTACCCTATCCTACCCTACCGTCTGCAGTATGGTTCCCCTTTTCTACCCTACCATCTGCAGTATAGTACCCTATCCTACCCTACCGTCTGCAGTATAGTACCCTATCCTACCCTACCGTCTGCAGTATGGTACCCAAACCTACCCTACCATCTGCAGTATAGTACCCTATCCTACCCTACCATCTGCAGTATGGTACCCTATCCTACCCTACCATCTGCAGTATAGTACCCTTTCCTACCCTACCATCTGCAGTATAGTACCCTATCCTACTCTACCATCTGCAGTATAGTACCCAATCCTACCCTATCCTACCCTACCATTTGCAGTATGGTACCCAACCCTACCCTACCATCTGCAGTATGGTACCATACCCTATCCTACTGTCTGCAGTATGGTACCCAAACCTACCCTACCCTACCATCTGCAGTATAGTACCCTATCCTACCCTACTGTCTGCAGTATGGTACCCAAACCTACCCTAGCGTAACATCTGCAGTATAGTACCCCATCCTACCTTACCGTCTGTAGTATGGTACCCAAACCTACCCTACCCTACCATCTGCAGTATAGTAACCTATCCTACCCTACTGTCTGCAGTATAGTACCCAAACCTACCCTACCAGCTACATATAGTACCCTACCCTATCCTACCCTACCATCTGCAGTATAGTACCCAACCCTACCCCATCATACCCTACTGTCTGCAGTATAGTACCCAATCCTACCCTATCCTACCCTACCGTCTGCAGTATAGTACTCTACCCTACCATCTGCAGTATGGTACCCGACCCTACCCTACCATCTGCAGTATGGTACCATACCCTATCCTACCCTACTGTGTGCAGTATAGTACCCTACCCTATCCTACCCTACCGTCTGCAGTATAGTACTCTACCCTACCATCTGCAGTATGGTACCGAACCCTACCCTACCATCTGCAGTATAGTACCCTACCCTACCATCTGCAGTATAGTACCCTACCCTACCATCTGCAGTATAGTACCCAACCTAACCTACCCTACTTTACCGTCTTTAGTATAGTACCCAACCCTACCATCTGCAGTATTGAACCCTATCCTTCCATCTGAAGTATAGTACCCAAACCTACCCTACTCTACCGTCTGTAGTATTGTACCCAATCCTATCCTGCCATCTGCAATATAGTACCCAACCCTACCATACCATCTGTAGTATAGTACCCAACTGTACCTTACCATCTGCAGTATAGTACCCAACCCTACCGTCTATATATAGGACCCTACCCTACCGTCTATATATAGGACCCTACCCTACCGTCTATATATAGGACCCTACCCTACCCTACCGTCTATATATAGGACCCTACTCTACCATCTATATATAGGACCCTACCCTATCCTGCCTTATCTTCCTGCTGATTTTAGCTGCATTGTCTCAGAGCTGTCTTTATAGCAGAAGAGAGAAGCTCCTGACGGTGATGGGCACTGTGACTGTCTCTGCAGTGACGGCTGGGCTCCATGAGGGTGTGGGCTGAGCCCACCTTCCCTGGTTCAGTATTAGCAGCGGCAGACAGCGGCATGTCTCGCTCCTCTCTCTGAGGACAGGGAAGGCTGGTTGGCTGGCTGGGGGAGGAGTCAGTTGGAACTGAGTTGTCAGCCATTATTTTGTGTCTTATAGAATATGAGGAGAAACAAGAGAAGAGCACAGCTGTTTCTTCACTGTCTGGCTCTGAGGGAGAGCCATGAGAGAGAGGGGGAGGAAGAGATTGAAGGGGGGGGAAAGGGAGAGAAAAAAATACAGAGAGGGGGAGGGGGGGGGGGCTCTCGACTTTGATGTGTGATGATTTCTCTGCAGCTCTGGGTCAAACGCTGCCAGTGTTTTGTGTTTGTCTTTGTTTCGTCTTCCCAGTGCTCCTCTAAATTATTCACAGCCTGAGGATGTGCTCCTCCTCTCCTCTCCCCTCCTCCTTCCTCGCTCTCTCTCATATCCCTCTCTCTGTGCTCTCTCTTTTTTTCTCTCTCTCGCTCTCTCTTCCCTGCTCCATCTCTCACGAGAGATGAACAGAAGTTTCCTTCTTTCTCTCAGGTTAATTCACTTCTCCCCACCCACCCCCATAACCCTTTCCAACCCTTCATTACTGACTACATACAGTATCTCACCCTCCTCCTTTCATCTCTCCCCCTCTTCTCTCTCTCTCAATTGACATACCTAAGGCAGACATAGCTTTTTAAGGAGGATAGAACCCGCTGTTAACATCTCTGTATTTTCTGTCTCTCTCTCTCTCCATCAGTCGTGTTATTCATTCTCTCCATAGCTGTCAGTAGTAAAACAAGTGTCTGCCCTTTAATTTTCTAAACAGTAGTCTCTGTGATGAGGATTTCAGCCCAGGGTGAGGAAAGTTAGTTTGCCTGGGCACTGGGCATCTCAGTGAAGCTATGGTTCTGCATCTAGAGTTCTGTCTTCCATCCTTCATCCTCTAATGATTTCCAATTACTTTGTTCTCCTTGTATATCCAAGTTCAGAGAGAACCCAAGAGAAAGCCACATCCTCTGGAAGTCGACTCATTAAAGACCTGTTGGCCAGCTTTCACCTCTAGGACAGACATACAGACAGTAACATTTAGCAGGGGAGGAATTGGGCCTTAGACTGCGTTGCAAATGGCTCCCTATTCCCTATATAGTGCAATACTTTTTACCAGAGCCCTATGATCAAAAGTAGTGCACTATATAAGGAATAGGGTTTCATTTGGGATGGAGACTTAGTGTGGGAGATGCTACTCTCATCTCATCTGAGGCCAGGAGCTCACATGTAGTATTTCTATTAGATTTGGGATTGGGATTAACCCTCTTGTTTTGCTGTAGATTAATGCTGTGTTAACTGGTTGTAGAACAAGATACAGTAGAAAACCTTGCACATGTATTACAGACAGACAGGCAGGGAGGCGAAGATGAGCTATACTGTCCTGGCCATCTGAGGAGAGAGGGAGTTGAATCCAGTCCCAGCCAGTGCCACAGGACACTCATTTGTAATTCTTTAGCCTGCCTATGACAGTTTTTGATCATTGCAAAGGGGAAAAGAGGGTGGGAGGCAAGAGGGAATGGAAGGAGGAAAAGGAGGGACGAGATCGGCCCCCTCTGGCAATTGCTGTCACCCAGCATGAATACCCCTATGGCCGAATGACAAGTCTAGCGTGAAACGCTTGGCTGGCCCCCGAAATTAGCAGTAGATCCCCCCGGTGGCACATGCTTCTCATGACCAGCACTCAGTGGGCTGCTGCAAGACTCTTTTCATTAAGTCTGTGCCCTCACAGCCGCTGACTCCCCCTCAATCTCTCTCCCTCCCTAGCCCTTTGCATAGGCTAGAAGTCAATAAATGGCATCTGTAGTGCTCATCACAATGCTGTCCGAGAGAACAAGAGCTACAGGGAAGGAGAAGCCTTATCTCTCTCCCCCTTTCTCTCTTTCTGTGAGGGAGGGGTCGAGAGAGAAAGAGAGAGCGAGAGAGAGAGGAGGGAAGGACGGAGAGGGAGAGAGAAACTGTACAGAGCAATGCCCAGAGGCTCAATCTGTTCCTCACTGAGCTACATCAGTGTGAGAGACTTTGGCGCAGGCCTCAGGGAAGCCTCCACTCGCTCGATCAAACTGTCAGGCAGCCAGTGGAGCCCGTGCCACGCCGCGCAGAGCAGGGAGACTCTCAGCTGCCCTCGGGGCCAGTTCAAGTCAACATCCCATTTCCTTCCTTCCTCTGCTAATTTCTCCTAAACCCGATTTAAATTTCCAATGCTGTCTGCCGCTGTAGCTCTGCTCTGCGGTGAGGTGGGGGGCAGAAGCCGTATCAAAACAGAGGAGGGTAAGGTGGGGGGACAGGAGCCGTATCAAAACAGAGGAGGGTGGGGGGGCAGGAGCCGTATCAAAACAGAGGAGGGTAAGGTGGGGGGACAGGAGCCGTATCAAAACAGAGGAGGGTGGGGTGGGGGGCCAGGAGCCGTATCAAAACAGAGTAGGGTGGGGTGGGGGGGCAGGAGCCGTATCAAAACAGAGGAGGGTGGGGTGGGGGGCCAGGAGCCGTATCAAAACAGAGGAGGGTGGGGTGGGGGGCAGAGCCGTATCAAAACAGAGGAGGGTGGGGTGGGGGCCAGGAGCCGTATCAAAACAAGGAGGGTGGGGTGGGGGGCCAGGAGCCGTATCAAAACAGAGGAAGGGTGGGGTGGGGGCCAGGAGCCGTATCAAAACAGAGGAGGGTGGGGTGGGGGGGGCAGGAGCCGTATCAAAACGAGAGGGTGGGGAGGGGGGCCAGGAGCCGTAATCAAACAGAAGGAGGGTGGAGTGGGGTGGGGTGGGGGGCAGGACCGTATCAAAACAGAGGAGGGTGGGGTGGGGGCCAGGAGCCGTATCAAAACAGAGAGGGTGGGGGTGGGGGGGCCAGGAGCCGTATCAAAACAGAGGAGGGGGGGTGGGGGGAAGGAGCCGTATCAAAACAGAGGAGGGTGGGGTAGGGGGCCAGGAGCCGTATCAAAACAGAGGAGGGTGGAGTGGGGTGGGGGGCAGGAGCCGTATCAAAACAGAGGAGGGTGGGTGGGGGGCCAGGAGCCGTATCAAAACAGAGGAGGGTGGAGTGGGGGGCCAGGAGCCGTATCAAAACAGAGGAGGGTGGGTGGGGGGTCAGGAGCCGTATCAAAACAGAGGAGGGTGGGGGGGCAGGAGCCGTATCAAAACAGAGGAGGGTAAGGTGGGGGGACAGGAGCCGTATCAAAACAGAGGAGGGTGGGGTGGGGGGCCAGGAGCCGTATCAAAACAGAGTAGGGTGGGGTGGGGGGGCAGGAGCCGTATCAAAACAGAGGAGGGTGGGGTGGGGGGGCAGGAGCGTATCAAAACGAGGAGGGTGGGGTGGGGGCAGGAGCCGTATCAAAACAGAGGAGGGTGGGGTGGGGGCCAGGAGCCGTATCAAACAGAGGAGGGTGGGGTGGGGGGCCAGGAGCGTATCAAAACAGAGGAGGGTGGGGATGGGGGCCAGGAGCCGTATCAAAACAGAGGAGGGTGGGGTGGGGGGGGCAGGAGCCGTATCAAAACAGAGGAGGGTGGGGAGGGGGGCAGGAGCCGTATCAAAACAGAGGAGGGTGGAGGGGGGTGGGGTGGGGGGCAGGAGCCGTATCAAAACAGAGGAGGGTGGGGTGGGGGCCAGGAGCCGTATCAAAACAGAGGAGGGTGGGGTGGGGGGCCAGGAGCCGTATCAAAACAGAGGAGGGTGGGGTGGGGGGGGGAAGGAGCCGTATCAAAACAGAGGAGGGTGGGGTGGGGGTAGGGTGGGGTGGGGGGGCCAGGAGCCGTATCAAAACAGAGGAGGGTGGAGTGGGGGTGGGGGGGGTGGGGGGCAGGAGCCGTATCAAAACAGAGGAGGGTGGGGTGGGGGGCAGGAGCCGTATCAAAACAGAGGAGGGTGGAGTGGGGGGCCAGGAGCCGTATCAAAACAGAGGAGGGTGGGGTGGGGGGTCAGGAGCCGTATCAAAAACAGAGGAGGGTGGGGACAGGAGCCGTATCAAAACAGAGGAGGGTGGGGTGGGGGGGGGGGGCCAAAGCCATATCAAAACAGAGAGGGTGGGGTGGGGGGCCAGGAGCCGTATCAAAACAGAGGAGGGTGGGGGTGGGGGGTCAGGAGCCGTATCAAAACAGAGGAGGGTGGAGTGGGGGGGCCAGGAGCCGTATCAAAACAGAAGAGGGTGGGGTGGGGGGCCAGGAGCCGTATCAAAACAGAGGAGGGGGTGTGGGGGCCAGGAGCCGTATCAAAACAGAGGAGGGTGGAGTGGGGGGCCAGGAGCCGTATCAAAACAGAGGAGGGTGGGGTGGGGGGTCAGGAGCCATATCAAAAAGAGGAGGGTGGGGGTGGGGGCCAGAGAGCCGTATCAAAACAGAGAGGAGGGTGGGGCCAGGAGCCGTATCAAAAAAGAGGAGGGTGGGGTGGGGTGGGTGGGGGCCAGGAGCCGTATCAAAACAGAGGAGGGTGGGGGGGGGGGGGCAGGAGCCGTATCAAAACAGAGGAGGGTGGGGTGGGGGCCAGGAGCCGTATCAAAACAGAGGAGGGTGGGGTGGGGGCCAGGAGCCATATCCAAACAGAAAAAAAGAAGAGGGTGGGGTGGGGGGCCAGGAGCGTATCAAAACAGAGGAGGGTGAGGTGGGGGGCCAGGAGCCGTATCAAAACAGAGGAGGGTGGAGGGTGGAGTGGGGGGGGGGGCCAGGAGCCGTATCAAAACAGAGGAGGGGGGGGGCCAGGAGCCGTATCAAAACAGAGGAGGGTGGGGTGGGGGCCAGGAGCCGTATCAAAACAGAGGAGGGTGGAGTGGGGGCCAGGAGCCGTATCAAAACAGAGGAGGGTGGGGTGGGGGGTCAGGAGCCGTATCAAAACAGAGGAGGGTGGGGACAGGAGCCGTATCAAAACAGAGGAGGGTGGGGTGGGGGGCCAGAAGCCATATCAAAACAGAAGAGGGTGGGGTGGGGGGGCCAGGAGCCGTATCAAAACAGAGGAGGGGTGGGGTGGGGGGGTCAGGAGCCGTATCAAAAAAGAGGAGGGTGGGAGTGGGGGGCCAGGAGCCGTATCAAAACAGAAGAGGGTGGGGTGGGGGCCAGGAGCCGTATCAAAACAGAGGAGGGTGTGGGGGCCAGGAGCCGTATCAAAACAGAGGAGGGTGGGGTGGGGGGCCAGGAGCCGTATCAAACAGAGGAGGGTGGGGTGGGGGGCCAGGAGCCGTATCAAAACAGAGGAGGGTGGGGGGGTGGGGGGCCAGGAGCCGTATCAAAACAGAGGAGGGTGGGGGTGGGGGGCCAGGAGCCGTATCAAAACAGAGGAGGGTGGGGTGGGGGCCAGGAGCCGTATCAAAAAGAGGAGGGTGGGGTGGGGGTCCAGGAGCCGTATCAAACCAGAGGAGGGTGGGGCGGGGGGGCAGGAGCCGTATCAAACAGAGGGGGTGGGGGTGGGCCAGGAGCCGTATCAAAACAGAGGAGGGGGGGTGGGGGGCCAGGAGCCGTATCAAAACAGAGGAGGGTGGGGGTGGGGGGGCCAGGAGCCGTATCAAACAGAGGAGGGTGGGGTGGGGGGCCAGGAGCCGTATCAAAACAGAGGGGGGGGGGGTGGGGGGTCAGGAGCCGTATCAAAACAGAGGAGGGGGGGGGGGCCAGGAGCCGTATCAAAACAGAGGGGGTGGGGTGGGGGGTGGGGGCCAGGAGCCGTATCAAAACAGAGGAGGGTGGGGTGGGGGGCAGGAGCCGTATCAAAACAGAGGAGGGTGGGGTGGGGGGCCAGGAGGAGCCGTATCAAAACAGAGGAGGGTGGGGTGGGGGGCCAGGAGCCGTATCAAAACAGAGGAGGGTGGGGTGGGGGGCCAGGAGCCGTATCAAAACAGAGGAGGGGGTGGGGGGCCAGGAGCCGTATCAAAACAGAGGAGGGTGGGGGGGGCCAGGAGCCGTATCAAAACAGAGGAGGGTGGGGTGGGGGGTGGGGGGCCAGGAGCCGTATCAAAACAGAGGAGGGTGAGGGTGGGGCAGGAGCCGTATCAAAACAGAGGAGGGTGGGGTGGGGGGTCAGGAGCCGTATCAAAACAGAGGGAGGGTGGGGACAGGAGCCGTATCAAAACAGAGGAGGGTGGGGTGGGGGGCCAGAAGCCATATCAAAACGAAGAGGGTGGGGGGGGGGGCCAGGAGCCGTATCAAAACAGAGGAGGGTGGGGTGGGGGCCAGGAGCCGTATCAAAACAGAGGAGGGTGGGGGGGGGCCAGGAGCCGTATCAAAACAGAAGGAGGGTGGGGGGGGGGGGCCAGGAGCCGTATCAAAACAGAGGAGGGTGTGGGGGCCAGGAGCCGTATCAAAACAGAGGAGGGTGGGGTGGGGGGCCAGGAGCCGTATCAAAACAGAGGAGGGTGGGGTGGGGGGTCAGGAGCCATATCAAAACAGAGGGGGTGGGGTGGGGGCCAGGAGCCGTATCAAAACAGAGGAGGGTGGGGCCAGGAGCCGTATCAAAAAAGAGGAGGGTGGGGTGGGGGGCCAGGAGCCGTATCAAAACAGAGGAGGGTGGGGTGGGGGGCAGGAGCCGTATCAAACAAACAGAGGAGGGTGGGGTGGGGGCCAGGAGCCGTATCAAAACAGAGGAGGGGGGGGTGGGGGCCAGGAGCCATATCAAAACAGAAGAGGGGTGGGGGTGGGGGGCCAGGAGCCGTATCAAAACAGAGGAGGGTGAGGTGGGGGCCAGGAGCCGTATCAAAACAGAGGAGGGTGGAGGGGGGGCCAGGAGCCGTATCAAAACAGAGGAGGGTGGGGCCAGGAGCCGTATCAAAACAGAGGAGGGTGGGGTGGGGGGCCAGGAGCCGTATCAAAACAGAGGAGGGTGGAGTGGGGGGCCAGGAGCCGTATCAAAACAGAGGAGGGTGGGGTGGGGGGTCAGGAGCCGTATCAAAACAGAGGAGGGTGGGGACAGGAGCCGTATCAAAACAGAGGAGGGTGGGGTGGGGGCCAGCCAGAAGCCATATCAAAACAGAAGAGGGTGGGGGTGGGGGGCCAGGAGCCGTATCAAAACAGAGGAGGGTGGGGGGGGGTCAGGAGCCGTATCAAAACAGAGGAGGGTGGGAGTGGGGGGCCAGGAGCCGTATCAAAACAGAAGAGGGTGGGGTGGGGGCCAGGAGCCGTATCAAAACAGAGGAGGGTGTGGGGGCCAGGAGCCGTATCAAAACAGAGGAGGGTGGAGTGGGGGGCCAGGAGCCGTATCAAAACAGAGGAGGGTGGGGTGGGGGGTCAGGAGCCATATCAAAACAGAGGAGGGTGGGGGGGGGGGGCCGGTGGGTGTGGGGGCCAGGAGCCGTATCAAAACAGAGGAGGGTGGGGTGGGGGGCCAGGAGCCGTATCAAAACAGAGGAGGGTGGGGTGGGGGGCAGGAGCCGTATCAAAACAGAGGAGGGTGGGGTGGGGGCCAGGAGCCGTATCAAAACAGAGGAGGGGGGGGGGGGGGCAGGAGCCGTATCAAAACAGAGGAGGGTGAGGAGGGTGGGGTGGGGGCCAGGAGCCGTATCAAAACAGAGGAGGGTGGGGGGGGGGCCAGGAGCCGTATCAAAACAGAGGAGGGTGGGGTGGGGGGCCAGGAGCCGTATCAAAACAGAGGAGGGTGGGGTGGGGGCCAGGAGCCGTATCAAAACAGAGGGGGGGTGGGGGCCAGGAGCCGTATCAAAAAAGAGGAGGGTGGGGTGGGGGGGCCAGGAGCCGTATCAAAACAGAGGAGGGGGGGGGGTGGGGGCAGGAGCCGTATCAAAACAGAGGAGGGTGGGGTGGGGGCCAGGAGCCGTATCAAAACAGAGGAGGGTGGGGGGTGGGGGGCCAGGAGCCGTATCAAAAACAGAGGAGGGTGGGGTGGGGGGCCAGGAGCCGTATCAAAACAGAGGAGGGTGGGGGGGGGCCAGGAGCCGTATCAAAACAGAGGAGGGTGGGGGTGGGGGGCCAGGAGCCGTATCAAAACAGAGGAGGGGGGGTGGGGGGCCAGGAGCCGTATCAAAACAGAGGAGGGTGGGGTGGGGGCCAGGAGCCGTATCAAAACAGAGGGAGGGTGGGGGCCAGGAGCCGTATCAAAACAGAGGAGGGTGGGGTGGGGGCCAGGAGCCGTATCAAAACAGAGGAGGGTGGGGTGGGGGGCCAGGAGCCGTATCAAAACAGAGGAGGGTGGGGGGGGGGCCAGGAGCCGTATCAAAACAGAGGAGGGTGGTGGGTGGGGGGGCCAGGAGCCGTATCAAAACAGAGGAGGGTGGGGTGGGGGGCCAGGAGCCGTATCAAAACAGAGGAGGGTGGGTGGGGGCAGGAGCCGTATCAAACAGAGGAGGAGAGGGTGGAGTGGGGGGGCCAGGAGCCGTATCAAAACAGAGGAGGGGGGAGTGGGGGGCAGGAGCCGTATCAAAACAGAGGAGGGTGGGGTGGGGGGTGGGGGGCAGGAGCCGTATCAAAACAGGAGGAGGGTGGGGGCAGGAGCCGTATCAAAACAGAGGAGGTGGGGTGGGGGGCCAGGAGCCGTATCAAAACAGAGGAGGGTGGGGTGGGGGGCCAGGAGCCGTATCAAAACAGAGGAGGGTGGGGTGGGGGGCCAGGAGCCGTATCAAAACAGAGGGGTGGGGTGGGGGGCCAGGAGCCGTATCAAAACAGAGGAGGGGTGTGGGGGCCAGGAGCCGTATCAAAACAGAGGAGGGTGGGGTGGGGGGCCAGGAGCGTATCAAAACAGAGGAGGGTGGGGGTGGGGGGGTGGGGGGCCAGGAGCCGTATCAAAACAGAGGAGGGTGGGGTGGGGGCCAGGAGCCGTATCAAAACAGAAGGAGGGGGGGCCAGGAGCCGTATCAAAACAGAGGAGGGTGGGGGGGGGGCCAGGAGCCGTATCAAAACAGAGGAGGGTGGGGTGGGGGGCCAGGAGCCGTATCAAAACAGAGGAGGGTGGGGTGGGGGCCAGGAGCCGTATCAAAAAAGAGGGGGGGGGGGTGGGGGTCCAGGAGCCGTATCAAAACAGAGGAGGGGTGGGGTGGGGGCAGGAGCCGTATCAAAACAGAGGAGGGTGGGGTGGGGGCCAGGAGCCGTATCAAAACAGAGGAGGGTGGGGTGGGGGGCCAGGAGCCGTATCAAAACAGAGGAGGGTGGGGTGGGGGGTCAGGAGCCGTATCAAAACAGAGGGGTGGGGTGGGGGCCAGGAGCCGTATCAAAAACAGAGGAGGTGGGTGGGGCCAGGAGCCGTATCAAAAAAGAGGAGGGTGGGGTGGGGGGCCAGGAGCCGTATCAAAACAGAGGAGGGTGGGGTGGGGGGCAGGAGCCGTATCAAAACAGAGGAGGGTGGGGTGGGGGCCAGGAGCCGTATCAAAACAGAGGAGGGTGGGGTGGGGGGGGGGCCAGGAGCCGTATCAAAACAGAAGAGGGTGGGGTGGGGGGCCAGGAGCCGTATCAAAACAGAGGAGGGTGGGTGGGGGGCCAGGAGCCGTATCAAAACAGAGGGGGTGGTGGGTGGGGGGGCCAGGAGCCGTATCAAAACAGAGGAGGGTGGGGGCCAGGAGCCGTATCAAAACAGAGGAGGGGGGGTGGGGGCCAGGAGCCGTATCAAAACAGAGGAGGGTGGAGTGGGGGGCCAGGAGCCGTATCAAAACAGAGAGGAGGGTGGGGTGGGGGGCCAGGAGCCGTATCAAAACAGAGGAGGGGGGGCCAGGAGCCGTATCAAAACAGAGGAGGTGGGGTGGGTGGGGGGGGGGAGCCAGGAGCCATATCAAAACAGAGGGGGGGTGTGGGGGGGGCCAGGAGCCGTATCAAAACAGAGGAGGGTGGGGTGGGGGGTCAGGAGCGTATCAAAACAGAGGAGGGTGGGAGTGGGGGGCCAGGAGCCGTATCAAAAAGAGGAGGGTGGGGTGGGGGGCCAGGAGCCGTATCAAAACAGAGGAGGGTGTGGGGGCAGGAGCCGTATCAAAACAGAGGAGGGTGGAGTGGGGGGCCAGGAGCCGTATCAAAACAGAGGAGGGTGGGGTGGGGGGCCAGGAGCCATATCAAAACAGAGGAGGGTGGGGTGGGGTGGGGGCCAGGAGCCGTATCAAAAAACAGAGGGAGGGTGGGGCCAGGAGCCGTATCAAAACAGAGGAGGGTGGGGTGGGGGGCCAGGAGCCGTATCAAAACAGAGGAGGGTGTGGGGGGGCCAGGAGCCGTATCAAAACAGAGGAGGGTGGGTGGGGGCCAGGAGCCGTATCAAAACAGAGGAGGGTGGGGTGGGGGCCAAGGAGCGTATCAAAACAGAGGAGGGTGGGGCGGGGGGGCAGGAGCCGTATCAAAACAGAGGAGGGTGGGGTGGGGGGCCAGGAGCCGTATCAAAACAGAGGAGGGTGGGGGGTGGGGGCCAGGAGCCGTATCAAAAAACAGAGGAGGGTGGGGTGGGGGGTCAGGAGCCGTATCAAAACAGAGGAGGGTGGGGTGGGGGGCCAGGAGCCGTATCAAAACAGAGGAGGGTGGGGTGGGGGGCCAGGAGCCGTATCAAAACAGAGGAGGGTGGGGTGGGGGGCCAGGAGCCGTATCAAAACAGAGGAGGGTGGGGGGGGGGCCAGGAGCCGTATCAAAACAGAGGAGGGTGGGGGGGGGGGCCAGGAGCCGTATCAAAACAGAGGGGGTGGGGTGGGGGCCAGGAGCCGTATCAAAACAGAGGAGGGTGGGGCCAGGAGCCGTATCAAAACAGAGGAGGGTGGGGTGGGGGGGCCAGGAGCCGTATCAAAACAGAGGAGGTGGGTGGGGGGCAGGAGCCGTATCAAAACAGAGGAGGGTGGGAGGTGGGGGCAGAGGTGGGGGGGGCCAGGCCGTATCAAAACAGAGGAGGGTGGGGTGGGGGGGCAGGAGCCGTATCAAAACAGAGGAGGGTGGGGTGGGGCCAGGAGCCGTATCAAAACAGAGGAGGGTGGGTGGGGGGCCAGGAGCCGTATCAAAACAGAGGAGGGTGGGGTGGGGGCCAGGAGCCGTATCAAAACAGAGGAGGGTGGGGTGGGGGGCAGGAGCCGTATCAAAACAGAGGAGGGTGGGGTGGGGGGCCAGGAGCCGTATCAAAACAGAGGAGGGTGGGGTGGGGNGAGGGTGGGGTGGGGGCCAGGAGCCGTATCAAAACAGAGGAGGGTGGGTGTGGGGGGGCAGGAGCCGTATCAAACAGAGGAGGGTGGGGTGGGGGGCCAGAGCCGTATCAAAACAGAGGAGGGTGGGGTGGGGGCAGGAGCCGTATCAAAACAGAGGAGGGTGGGGTGGGGGCCAGGAGCCGTATCAAAACAGAGGAGGGTGGGGTGGGGGCCAGGAGCCGTATCAAACAGAGGAGGGTGGGGTGGGGGCCAGGAGCCGTATCAAAACAGAGGAGGGTGGGGTGGGGGGGCAGGAGCCGTATCAAAACAGAGGAGGGTGGGGTGGGGGGCCAGGAGCCGTATCAAAACAGAGGAGGTGAGGGGTGGGGTGGGGGGCAGGAGCCGTATCAAACAGAGGAGGGTGGGGGGGGGCCAGGAGCCGTATCAAAACAGAGGAGGGTGGGGTGGGGGGCCAGGAGCCGTATCAAAACAGAGGAGGGTGGGTTGGGGGCCAGGAGCCGTATCAAAACAGAGGAGGGTGGGGTGGGGGCCAGGAGCCGTATCAAAACAGAGGAGGGTGGGTGGTGGGGGCAAGAGCCGTATCAAAACAGAGGAGGGTGGGGTGGGGGCCAGGAGCCGTATCAAAACAGAGGAGGGTGGGGGGGGGGCCAGGAGCCGTATCAAAACAGAGGAGGGTGGGGTGGGGGGGCAGGAGCCGTATCAAAACAGAGGAGGGTGGGGGGGCAGGAGCCGTATCAAAAAGAGGAGGGTGGGTGGGGGGGCAGGAGCCGTATCAAAACAGAGGAGGGTGGGTGGGGGGGCCAGGAGCCGTATCAAAACAGAGGAGGGTGGTGGGGGGGGGCCAGGAGCCGTATCAAAACAGAGGAGGGTGGGGTGGGGGCCAGGAGCCGTATCAAAACAGAGGAGGGTGGGGTGGGGGGCAGGAGCCGTATCAAAACAGAGGAGGGTGGGGTGGGGGCCAGGAGCCGTATCAAAACAGAGGAGGGTGGGGTGGGGGGCCAGGAGCCGTATCAAAACAGAGGAGGTGGGGGTGGGGGCCAGGAGCCATATCAAAACAGAGGAGGGTGGGGTGGGGGGGCAGGAGCCGTATCAAAACAGAGGAGGGTGGGGTGTGGGGGGCCAGGAGCCGTATCAAAACAGAGGAGGGTGGGTGTGGGGGGGTGGGGGGCAGGAGCCGTATCAAAACAGAGGAGGGTGGGGTGGGGGCCAGGAGCCGTATCAAAACAGAGGAGGGTGGGGTGGGGGCCAGGAGCCGTATCAAAACAGAGGAGGGTGGGGTGGGGGGCCAGGAGCCGTATCAAAACAGAGGAGGGTGGGGTGGGGGGCCAGGAGCCGTATCAAAAACAGAGGAGGGTGGGTGGGTGGGGGGCAGGAGCCGTATCAAAACAGAGGAGGGTGGGGTGGGGGCCAGGAGCCGTATCAAAACAGAGGAGGGTGGGGTGGGGGGCCAGGAGCCGTATCAAAACAGAGGAGGGTGGGGTGGGGGGTCAGGAGCCGTATCAAAACAGAGGAGGGTGGGGACAGGAGCCGTATCAAAACAGAGGAGGGTGGTGGGGGGCCAGAAGCCGTATCAAAACAGAAGAGGGTGGGGGTGGGGCCAGGAGCCGTATCAAAACAGAGGAGGGTGTGGGTGGGGGGTCAGGAGCCGTATCAAAACAGAGGAGGGTGGAGTGGGGGCCAGGAGCCGTATCAAAACAGAAGAGGGTGGGGTGGGGGGCCAGGAGCCGTATCAAAACAGAGGAGGGTGGTGGGCCAGGAGCCGTATCAAAACAGAGGAGGTGGAGTGGGGGCCAGGAGCCGTATCAAAACAGAGGAGGGTGGGTGGGGGGTCAGGAGCCATATCAAAACAGAGGAGGGTGGGGTGGGGGCCAGGAGCCGTATCAAAACAGAGGAGGGGGGCCAGGAGCCGTATCAAAACAGAGGAGGGTGGGGTGGGGGCCAGGAGCCGTATCAAAACAGAGGAGGGTGGTGGGGGGGCAGGAGCCGTATCAAAACAGAGGAGGGTGGGGTGGGGGCCAGGAGCCGTATCAAAACAGAGGAGGGTGGGGTGGGGGCCAGGAGCCGTATCAAAACAAGAGGGTGGGGTGGGGGGCCAGGAGCCGTATCAAAACAGAGGAGGGTGGGTGGGGGCCAGGAGCCGTATCAAAACAGAGGAGGGTGGGGTGGGGGCCAGGAGCCGTATCAAAACAGAGGGGGGGGGGGCCAGGAGCCGTATCAAAACAGAGGAGGGTGGGGTGGGGGCCAGGAGCCGTATCAAAACAGAGGAGGGTGGGGTGGGGGGCCAGGAGCCGTATCAAAACAGAGGAGGGTGGGGTGGGGGGTCAGGAGCCGTATCAAAACAGAGGAGGGTGGGGCCAGGAGCCGTATCAAAACAGAGGAGGGTGGGGTGGGGGGGCCAGGAGCCGTATCAAAACAGAGGAGGGTGGGGTGGGGGCCAGGAGCCGTATCAAAACAGAGGAGGGTGGGGTGGGGGGGCAGGAGCCGTATCAAAACAGAGGAGGGTGGAGTGGGGGCCAGGAGCCGTATCAAAACAGAGGAGGGTGGGGTGGGGGGGCCAGGAGCCGTATCAAAACAGAGGAGGGTGTGGGGGCCAGGAGCCGTATCAAAACAGAGGAGGGTGGGGTGGGGGCCAGGAGCCGTATCAAAACAGAGGAGGGTGGGTGGGGGGTCAGGAGCCGTATCAAAACAGAGGAGGGTGGGGTGGGGGGCCAGGAGCCGTATCAAAACAGAGGAGGGTGGGGTGGGGGGGCCAGGAGCCGTATCAAAACAGAGGAGGGTGTGGGGTGGGGGCCAGGAGCCGTATCAAAAAAGAGGAGGGGGGTGGGGTCCAGGAGCCGTATCAAAACAGAGGAGGGTGGGGGGGGGGGCAGGAGCCGTATCAAAACAGAGGAGGGTGGGGTGGGGGGCCAGGAGCCGTATCAAAACAGAGGAGGGTGGGGTGGGGGCCAGGAGCCGTATCAAAACAGAGGGGGGTGGGGGGGGCAGGAGCCGTATCAAAACAGAGGAGGTGGGGTGGGGGCCAGGAGCCGTATCAAACAGAGGAGGGTGGGGTGGGGGTCAGGAGCCGTATCAAAACAGAGGAGGGTGGGGGGGGCCAGGAGCCGTATCAAAACAGAGGAGGTGTGGGGCCCAGGAGCCGTATCAAAACAGAGGAGGGTGGGGTGGGGGGCCAGGAGCCGTATCAAAACAGAGGAGGGTGGGGTGGGGGGCCAGGAGCCGTATCAAAACAGAGGAGGGTGGGGTGGGGGGCCAGGAGCCGTATCAAAACAGAGGAGGGTGAGGTGGGGGGCCAGGAGCCGTATCAAAACAGAGGAGGGTGGGGTGGGGGGCCAGGAGCCGTATCAAAACAGAGGAGGGTGGGGCCAGGAGCCGTATCAAAACAGAGGGAGGGTGGGGTGGGGGGCCAGGAGCCGTATCAAAACAGAGGAGGGTGGAGTGGGGGGCCAGGAGCCGTATCAAAACAGAGGAGGGTGGGGTGGGGGGTCAGGAGCCGTATCAAAACAGAGGAGGGTGGGGACAGGAGCGTATCAAAACAGAGGAGGGTGGGGTGGGGGGCCAGAAGCCATATCAAACAGAAGAGGGTGGGGTGGGGGGCCAGGAGCCGTATCAAAACAGAGGAGGGTGGGGTGGGGGGTCAGGAGCCGTATCAAAACAGAGGAGGGTGGAGTGGGGGGCCAGGAGCCGTATCAAAACAGAAGAGGGTGGGGTGGGGGGCCAGGAGCCGTATCAAAACAGAGGAGGGTGTGGGGGCCAGGAGCCGTATCAAAAAGAGGAGGGTGGAGTGGGGGGCCAGGAGCCGTATCAAAACAGAGGAGGGTGGGGTGGGGGTCAGGAGCCATATCAAAACAGAGGAGGGTGGGGTGGGGGCCAGGAGCCGTATCAAAACAGAGGAGGGTGGGGCCAGGAGCCGTATCAAAAAAGAGGAGGGTGGGGTGGGGGGGCCAGGAGCCGTATCAAAACAGAGGAGGGTGGGGTGGGGGGCAGGAGCCGTATCAAAACAGAGGAGGGTGGGGTGGGGGCCAGGAGCCGTATCAAAACAGAGGAGGGTGGGGTGGGGGCCAGGAGCCATATCAAAACAGAAGAGGGTGGGGTGGGGGGCCAGGAGCCGTATCAAAACAGAGGAGGGTGAGGTGGGGGGCCAGGAGCCGTATCAAAACAGAGGAGGGTGGAGTGGGGGGCCAGGAGCCGTATCAAAACAGAGGAGGGTGGGGCCAGGAGCCGTATCAAAACAGAGGAGGGTGGGGTGGGGGGCCAGGAGCCGTATCAAAACAGAGGAGGGTGGAGTGGGGGGCCAGGAGCCGTATCAAAACAGAGGAGGGTGGGGTGGGGGGTCAGGAGCCGTATCAAAACAGAGGAGGGTGGGGACAGGAGCCGTATCAAAACAGAGGAGGGTGGGGTGGGGGGCCAGAAGCCATATCAAAACAGAAGAGGGTGGGGTGGGGGGCCAGGAGCCGTATCAAAACAGAGGAGGGTGGGGTGGGGGGTCAGGAGCCGTATCAAAACAGAGGAGGGTGGAGTGGGGGGCCAGGAGCCGTATCAAAACAGAAGAGGGTGGGGTGGGGGGCCAGGAGCCGTATCAAAACAGAGGAGGGTGTGGGGGCCAGGAGCCGTATCAAAACAGAGGAGGGTGGAGTGGGGGGCCAGGAGCCGTATCAACACAGAGGAGGGTGGGGTGGGGGGTCAGGAGCCATATCAAACAGAGGAGGGTGGGGTGGGGGGCCAGGAGCCGTATCAAAACAGAGGAGGGTGGGGTGGGGGGCAGGAGCCGTATCAAAACAGAGGAGGGTGGGGTGGTGGGCCAGGAGCCGTATCAAAAAAGAGGAGGGTGGGGTGGGGGTCCAGGAGCCGTATCAAACCAGAGGAGGGTGGGGCGGGGGGGCAGGAGCCGTATCAAAACAGAGGAGGGTGGGGTGGGGGCCAGGAGCCGTATCAAAACAGAGGAGGGTGGGGTGGGGGGCCAGGAGCCGTATCAAAACAGAGGAGGGTGGGGTGGGGGGTCAGGAGCCATATCAAAACAGAGGAGGGTGGGGTGGGGGCCAGGAGCCGTATCAAAACAGAGGAGGGTGGGGCCAGGAGCCGTATCAAAAAAGAGGAGGGTGGGGTGGGGGGCCAGGAGCCGTATCAAAACAGAGGAGGGTGGGGTGGGGGGCAGGAGCCGTATCAAAACAGAGGAGGGTGAGGTGGGGGCCAGGAGCCGTATCAAAACAGAGGAGGGTGGGGTGGGGGGCCAGGAGCCGTATCAAAACAGAGGAGGGTGGGGTGGGGGGCCAGGAGCCGTATCAAACAGAGGAGGGTGGGGTGGGGGCCAGGAGCCGTATCAAAACAGAGGAGGGTGGGGTGTGGGGGCAGGAGCCGTATCAAAACAGAGGAGGGTGGGGAGGGGGGCCAGGAGCCGTATCAAAACAGAGGAGGGTGGGGTGGGGGGTCAGGAGCCGTATCAAAACAGAGGAGGGTGGGGACAGGAGCCGTATCAAAACAGAGGAGGGTGGGGTGGGGGGCCAGAAGCCATATCAAAACAGAAGAGGGTGGGGTGGGGGGCCAGGAGCCGTATCAAAACAGAGGAGGGTGGGGTGGGCGGTCAGGAGCCGTATCAAAACAGAGGAGGGTGGAGTGGGGGGCCAGGAGCCGTATCAAAACAGAAGAGGGTGGGGTGGGGGGCCAGGAGCCGTATCAAAACAGAGGAGGGTGTGGGGGCCAGGAGCCGTATCAAAACAGAGGAGGGTGGAGTGGGGGGCCAGGAGCCGTATCAAAACAGAGGAGGGTGGAGTGGGGGGCCAGGAGCCGTATCAAAACAGAGGAGGGTGGGGTGGGGGGTCAGGAGCCGTATCAAAACAGAGGAGGGTGGGGACAGGAGCCGTATCAAAACAGAGGAGGGTGGGGTGGGGGGCCAGAAGCCATATCAAAACAGAAGAGGGTGGGGTGGGGGGCCAGGAGCCGTATCAAAACAGAGGAGGGTGGGGTGGGGGGTCAGGAGCCGTATCAAAACAGAGGAGGGTGGAGTGGGGGGCCAGGAGCCGTATCAAAACAGAAGAGGGTGGGGTGGGGGGGCCAGGAGCCGTATCAAAACAGAGGAGGGTGTGGGGGCCAGGAGCCGTATCAAAACAGAGGAGGGTGGAGTGGGGGGCCAGGAGCCGTATCAAAACAGAGGAGGGTGGGGGTGGGGGTCAGGAGCCATATCAAAACAGAGGAGGGTGGGGTGGGGGCCAGGAGCCGTATCAAAACAGAGGAGGGTGGGGCCAGGAGCCGTATCAAAACAGAGGAGGGTGGGGTGGGGGGCCAGGAGCCGTATCAAAACAGAGGAGGGTGGGGTGGGGGGCCAGGAGCCGTATCAAAACAGAGGAGGGTGGGGTGGGGGCCAGGAGCCGTATCAAAAAAGAGGAGGGTGGGGTGGGGGTCCAGGAGCCGTATCAAACCAGAGGAGGGTGGGGCGGGGGGGCAGGAGCCGTATCAAAACAGAGGAGGGTGGGGTGGGGGCCAGGAGCCGTATCAAAACAGAGGAGGGTGGGGTGGGGGGCCAGGAGCCGTATCAAAACAGAGGAGGGTGGGGTGGGGGGTCAGGAGCCATATCAAAACAGAGGAGGGTGGGGTGGGGGCCAGGAGCCGTATCAAAACAGAGGAGGGTGGGGCCAGGAGCCGTATCAAAAAGAGGAGGGTGGGGTGGGGGGCCAGGAGCCGTATCAAAACAGAGGAGGGTGGGGTGGGGGGCAGGAGCCGTATCAAAACAGAGGAGGGTGGGGTGGGGGCCAGGAGCCGTATCAAAACAGAGGAGGGTGGGGTGGGGGCCAGGAGCCATATCAAAACAGAAGAGGGTGGGGTGGGGGGCCAGGAGCCGTATCAAAACAGAGGAGGGTGAGGTGGGGGGCCAGGAGCCGTATCAAAACAGAGGAGGGTGGAGTGGGGGGCCAGGAGCCGTATCAAAACAGAGGAGGGTGGGGCCAGGAGCCGTATCAAAACAGAGGAGGGTGGGGTGGGGGGCCAGGAGCCGTATCAAAACAGAGGAGGGTGGAGTGGGGGGCCAGGAGCCGTATCAAAACAGAGGAGGGTGGGGTGGGGGGTCAGGAGCCGTATCAAAACAGAGGAGGGTGGGGACAGGAGCCGTATCAAAACAGAGGAGGGTGGGGTGGGGGGCCAGAAGCCATATCAAAACAGAAGAGGGTGGGGTGGGGGGCCAGGAGCCGTATCAAAACAGAGGAGGGTGGGGTGGGGGGTCAGGAGCCGTATCAAAACAGAGGAGGGTGGAGTGGGGGGCCAGGAGCCGTATCAAAACAGAAGAGGGTGGGGTGGGGGGCCAGGAGCCGTATCAAAACAGAGGAGGGTGTGGGGGCCAGGAGCCGTATCAAAACAGAGGAGGGTGGAGTGGGGGGCCAGGAGCCGTATCAAAACAGAGGAGGGTGGGGTGGGGGGTCAGGAGCCATATCAAAACAGAGGAGGGTGGGGTGGGGGCCAGGAGCCGTATCAAAACAGAGGAGGGTGGGGCCAGGAGCCGTATCAAAACAGAGGAGGGTGGGGTGGGGGGCCAGGAGCCGTATCAAAACAGAGGAGGGTGGGGTGGGGGGCCAGGAGCCGTATCAAAACAGAGGAGGGTGGGGTGGGGGCCAGGAGCCGTATCAAAAAAGAGGAGGGTGGGGTGGGGGTCCAGGAGCCGTATCAAACCAGAGGAGGGTGGGGCGGGGGGGCAGGAGCCGTATCAAAACAGAGGAGGGTGGGGTGGGGGCCAGGAGCCGTATCAAAACAGAGGAGGGTGGGGTGGGGGGCCAGGAGCCGTATCAAAACAGAGGAGGGTGGGGTGGGGGGTCAGGAGCCGTATCAAAACAGAGGAGGGTGGGGTGGGGGGCCAGGAGCCGTATCAAAACAGAGGAGGGTGGGGTGGGGGGGCAGGAGCCGTATCAAAACAGAGGAGGGTGGGGTGGGGGCCAGGAGCCGTATCAAAACAGAGGAGGGTGGGGTGGGGGGGCCAGGAGCCGTATCAAAACAGAGGAGGGTGGGGTGGGGGGTCAGGAGCCATATCAAAACAGAGGAGGGTGGGGTGGGGGCCAGGAGCCGTATCAAAACAGAGGAGGGTGGGGCCAGGAGCCGTATCAAAAAAGAGGAGGGTGGGGTGGGGGGCCAGGAGCCGTATCAAAACAGAGGAGGGTGGGGTGGGGGGCAGGAGCCGTATCAAAACAGAGGAGGGTGAGGTGGGGGCCAGGAGCCGTATCAAAACAGAGGAGGGTGGGGTGGGGGGGCAGGAGCCGTATCAAAACAGAGGAGGGTGGGGTGGGGGCCAGGAGCCGTATCAAAACAGAGGAGGGTGGGGTGGGGGGCCAGGAGCCGTATCAAAACAGAGGAGGGTGGGGTGGGGGCCAGGAGCCGTATCAAAACAGAGGAGGGTGGGGTGTGGGGGCAGGAGCCGTATCAAAACAGAGGAGGGTGGGGAGGGGGGCCAGGAGCCGTATCAAAACAGAGGAGGGTGGGGTGTGGGGGCAGGAGCCGTATCAAAACAGAGGAGGCTGGGGTGGGGTGGGGGCCAGGAGCCGTATCAAAACAGAGGAGGGTGGGGGCAGGAGCTGTATTAAAACAGACGAGGGTGGGGGCAGGAGCTGTATTAAAACAGAGTAGGGGCCAGGAGTGGGCCAGGAGCCATATCAAAACAGAGGAGGGTGGGGTGGGGGGCCAGGAGCCGTATCAAAACAGAGGAGGGTGGGGTGGGGGCCAGGAGCCGTATCAAAACAGAGGAGGTTGGGGTGTGGGGGCAGGAGCCGTATCAAAACAGAGGAGGGTGGGGAGGGGGGCCAGGAGCCGTATCAAAACAGAGGAGGGTGGAGTGGGGGGCCAGGAGCCGTATCAAAACAGAGGAGGGTGGGGGGTCAGGAGCCATATCAAAACAGAGGAGGGTGGGGGCCAGGAGCCGTATCGAAACAGAGGAGGGTGGGGCCAGGAGCCGTATCAAAACCGAGGAGGGTGGGGTGGGGGGCCAGAAGCCGTATCAAAACAGAGGAGGGTGGAGGGGGGGGCCAGGAGCCGTATCAAAACAGAGGAGGGTGGGGTGGGGGGTCAGGAGCCGTATCAAAACAGAGGAGGGTGGAGTGGGGGGCCAGGAGCCGTATCAAAACAGAAGAGGGTGGGGTGGGGGGGCCAGGAGCCGTATCAAAACAGAGGAGGGTGTGGGGGCCAGGAGCCGTATCAAAACAGAGGAGGGTGGAGTGGGGGGGCCAGGAGCCGTATCAAAACAGAGGAGGGTGGAGTGGGGGGTCAGGAGCCATATCAAAACAGAGGAGGGTGGGGTGGGGGCCAGGAGCCGTATCAAAACAGAGGAGGGTGGGGCCAGGAGCCGTATCAAAACAGAGGAGGGTGGGGTGGGGGGCCAGGAGCCGTATCAAAACAGAGGAGGGTGGGGTGGGGGCCAGGAGCCGTATCAAAAAAGAGGAGGGTGGGGTGGGGGTCCAGGAGCCGTATCAAACCAGAGGAGGGTGGGGCGGGGGGGCAGGAGCCGTATCAAAACAGAGGAGGGTGGGGTGGGGGCCAGGAGCCGTATCAAAACAGAGGAGGGTGGGGTGGGGGGCCAGGAGCCGTATCAAAACAGAGGAGGGTGGGGTGGGGGGTCAGGAGCCATATCAAAACAGAGGAGGGTGGGGTGGGGGCCAGGAGCCGTATCAAAACAGAGGAGGGTGGGGCCAGGAGCCGTATCAAAAAAGAGGAGGGTGGGGTGGGGGGCCAGGAGCCGTATCAAACCAGAGGAGGGTGGGGCGGGGGGGCAGGAGCCGTATCAAAACAGAGGAGGGTGGGGTGGGGGCCAGGAGCCGTATCAAAACAGAGGAGGGTGGGGTGGGGGGCCAGGAGCCGTATCAAAACAGAGGAGGGTGGGGTGGGGGGTCAGGAGCCATATCAAAACAGAGGAGGGTGGGGTGGGGGCCAGGAGCCGTATCAAAACAGAGGAGGGTGGGGCCAGGAGCCGTATCAAAAAAGAGGAGGGTGGGGTGGGGGGCCAGGAGCCGTATCAAAACAGAGGAGGGTGGGGTGGGGGGCAGGAGCCGTATCAAAACAGAGGAGGGTGAGGTGGGGGCCAGGAGCCGTATCAAAACAGAGGAGGGTGGGGTGGGGGGGCAGGAGCCGTATCAAAACAGAGGAGGGTGGGGTGGGGGCCAGGAGCCGTATCAAAACAGAGGAGGGTGGGGTGGGGGGCCAGGAGCCGTATCAAAACAGAGGAGGGTGGGGTGGGGGCCAGGAGCCGTATCAAAACAGAGGAGGGTGGGGTGTGGGGGCAGGAGCCGTATCAAAACAGAGGAGGGTGGGGAGGGGGGCCAGGAGCCGTATCAAAACAGAGGAGGGTGGGGGCAGGAGCTGTATTAAAACAGACGAGGGTGGGGGCAGGAGCTGTATTAAAACAGAGGAGGGGCCAGGAGGGGGCCAGGAGCCATATCAAAACAGAGGAGGGTGGGGTGGGGGGCCAGGAGCCGTATCAAAACAGAGGAGGGTGGGGTGGGGGGTCAGGAGCCATATCAAAACAGAGGAGGGTGGGGTGGGGGCCAGGAGCCGTATCAAAACAGAGGAGGGTGGGGCCAGGAGCCGTATCAAAACAGAGGAGGGTGGGGTGGGGGGCCAGGAGCCGTATCAAAACAGAGGAGGGTGGGGTGGGGGGCCAGGAGCCGTATCAAAACAGAGGAGGGTGGGGTGGGGGCCAGGAGCCGTATCAAAAAAGAGGAGGGTGGGGTGGGGGTCCAGGAGCCGTATCAAACCAGAGGAGGGTGGGGCGGGGGGGCAGGAGCCGTATCAAAACAGAGGAGGGTGGGGTGGGGGCCAGGAGCCGTATCAAAACAGAGGAGGGTGGGGTGGGGGGCCAGGAGCCGTATCAAAACAGAGGAGGGTGGGGTGGGGGGTCAGGAGCCATATCAAAACAGAGGAGGGTGGGGTGGGGGCCAGGAGCCGTATCAAAACAGAGGAGGGTGGGGCCAGGAGCCGTATCAAAAAGAGGAGGGTGGGGTGGGGGGCCAGGAGCCGTATCAAAACAGAGGAGGGTGGGGTGGGGGGCAGGAGCCGTATCAAAACAGAGGAGGGTGGGGTGGGGGCCAGGAGCCGTATCAAAACAGAGGAGGGTGGGGTGGGGGCCAGGAGCCATATCAAAACAGAAGAGGGTGGGGTGGGGGGCCAGGAGCCGTATCAAAACAGAGGAGGGTGAGGTGGGGGGCCAGGAGCCGTATCAAAACAGAGGAGGGTGGAGTGGGGGGCCAGGAGCCGTATCAAAACAGAGGAGGGTGGGGCCAGGAGCCGTATCAAAACAGAGGAGGGTGGGGTGGGGGGCCAGGAGCCGTATCAAAACAGAGGAGGGTGGAGTGGGGGGCCAGGAGCCGTATCAAAACAGAGGAGGGTGGGGTGGGGGGTCAGGAGCCGTATCAAAACAGAGGAGGGTGGGGACAGGAGCCGTATCAAAACAGAGGAGGGTGGGGTGGGGGGCCAGAAGCCATATCAAAACAGAAGATGGTGGGGTGGGGGGCCAGGAGCCGTATCAAAACAGAGGAGGGTGGGGTGGGGGGTCAGGAGCCGTATCAAAACAGAGGAGGGTGGAGTGGGGGGCCAGGAGCCGTATCAAAACAGAAGAGGGTGGGGTGGGGGGCCAGGAGCCGTATCAAAACAGAGGAGGGTGTGGGGGCCAGGAGCCGTATCAAAACAGAGGAGGGTGGAGTGGGGGGCCAGGAGCCGTATCAAAACAGAGGAGGGTGGGGTGGGGGGTCAGGAGCCATATCAAAACAGAGGAGGGTGGGGTGGGGGCCAGGAGCCGTATCAAAACAGAGGAGGGTGGGGCCAGGAGCCGTATCAAAACAGAGGAGGGTGGGGTGGGGGGCCAGGAGCCGTATCAAAACAGAGGAGGGTGGGGTGGGGGGCCAGGAGCCGTATCAAAACAGAGGAGGGTGGGGTGGGGGCCAGGAGCCGTATCAAAAAAGAGGAGGGTGGGGTGGGGGTCCAGGAGCCGTATCAAACCAGAGGAGGGTGGGGCGGGGGGGCAGGAGCCGTATCAAAACAGAGGAGGGTGGGGTGGGGGCCAGGAGCCGTATCAAAACAGAGGAGGGTGGGGTGGGGGGCCAGGAGCCGTATCAAAACAGAGGAGGGTGGGGTGGGGGGTCAGGAGCCGTATCAAAACAGAGGAGGGTGGGGTGGGGGGCCAGGAGCCGTATCAAAACAGAGGAGGGTGGGGTGGGGGGGCAGGAGCCGTATCAAAACAGAGGAGGGTGGGGTGGGGGCCAGGAGCCGTATCAAAACAGAGGAGGGTGGGGTGGGGGGCCAGGAGCCGTATCAAAACAGAGGAGGGTGGGGTGGGGGGTCAGGAGCCATATCAAAACAGAGGAGGGTGGGGTGGGGGCCAGGAGCCGTATCAAAACAGAGGAGGGTGGGGCCAGGAGCCGTATCAAAAAAGAGGAGGGTGGGGTGGGGGGCCAGGAGCCGTATCAAAACAGAGGAGGGTGGGGTGGGGGGCAGGAGCCGTATCAAAACAGAGGAGGGTGAGGTGGGGGCCAGGAGCCGTATCAAAACAGAGGAGGGTGGGGTGGGGGGGCAGGAGCCGTATCAAAACAGAGGAGGGTGGGGTGGGGGCCAGGAGCCGTATCAAAACAGAGGAGGGTGGGGTGGGGGGCCAGGAGCCGTATCAAAACAGAGGAGGGTGGGGTGGGGGCCAGGAGCCGTATCAAAACAGAGGAGGGTGGGGAGGGGGGCCAGGAGCCGTATCAAAACAGAGGAGGGTGGGGTGTGGGGGCAGGAGCCGTATCAAAACAGAGGAGGGTGGGGTGGGGTGGGGGCCAGGAGCCGTATCAAAACAGAGGAGGGTGGGGGCAGGAGCTGTATTAAAACAGACGAGGGTGGGGGCAGGAGCTGTATTAAAACAGAGTAGGGGCCAGGAGTGGGCCAGGAGCCATATCAAAACAGAGGAGGGTGGGGTGGGGGGCCAGGAGCCATATCAAAACAGAGGAGGGTGGGGTGGGGGCCAGGAGCCGTATCAAAACAGAGGAGGTTGGGGTGTGGGGGCAGGAGCCGTATCAAAACAGAGGAGGGTGGGGAGGGGGGCCAGGAGCCGTATCAAAACAGAGGAGGGTGGAGTGGGGGGCCAGGAGCCGTATCAAAACAGAGGAGGGTGGGGGGTCAGGAGCCATATCAAAACAGAGGAGGGTGGGGGCCAGGAGCCGTATCGAAACAGAGGAGGGTGGGGCCAGGAGCCGTATCAAAACCGAGGAGGGTGGGGTGGGGGGCCAGAAGCCGTATCAAAACAGAGGAGGGTGGAGGGGGGGGCCAGGAGCCGTATCAAAACAGAGGAGGGTGGGGTGGGGGGTCAGGAGCCGTATCAAAACAGAGGAGGGTGGAGTGGGGGGCCAGGAGCCGTATCAAAACAGAAGAGGGTGGGGTGGGGGGCCAGGAGCCGTATCAAAACAGAGGAGGGTGTGGGGGCCAGGAGCCGTATCAAAACAGAGGAGGGTGGAGTGGGGGGCCAGGAGCCGTATCAAAACAGAGGAGGGTGGGGTGGGGGGTCAGGAGCCATATCAAAACAGAGGAGGGTGGGGTGGGGGCCAGGAGCCGTATCAAAACAGAGGAGGGTGGGGCCAGGAGCCGTATCAAAACAGAGGAGGGTGGGGTGGGGGGCCAGGAGCCGTATCAAAACAGAGGAGGGTGGGGTGGGGGCCAGGAGCCGTATCAAAAAAGAGGAGGGTGGGGTGGGGGTCCAGGAGCCGTATCAAACCAGAGGAGGGTGGGGCGGGGGGGCAGGAGCCGTATCAAAACAGAGGAGGGTGGGGTGGGGGCCAGGAGCCGTATCAAAACAGAGGAGGGTGGGGTGGGGGGCCAGGAGCCGTATCAAAACAGAGGAGGGTGGGGTGGGGGGTCAGGAGCCATATCAAAACAGAGGAGGGTGGGGTGGGGGCCAGGAGCCGTATCAAAACAGAGGAGGGTGGGGCCAGGAGCCGTATCAAAAAAGAGGAGGGTGGGGTGGGGGGCCAGGAGCCGTATCAAACCAGAGGAGGGTGGGGCGGGGGGGCAGGAGCCGTATCAAAACAGAGGAGGGTGGGGTGGGGGCCAGGAGCCGTATCAAAACAGAGGAGGGTGGGGTGGGGGGCCAGGAGCCGTATCAAAACAGAGGAGGGTGGGGTGGGGGGTCAGGAGCCATATCAAAACAGAGGAGGGTGGGGTGGGGGCCAGGAGCCGTATCAAAACAGAGGAGGGTGGGGCCAGGAGCCGTATCAAAAAAGAGGAGGGTGGGGTGGGGGGCCAGGAGCCGTATCAAAACAGAGGAGGGTGGGGTGGGGGGCAGGAGCCGTATCAAAACAGAGGAGGGTGAGGTGGGGGCCAGGAGCCGTATCAAAACAGAGGAGGGTGGGGTGGGGGGGCAGGAGCCGTATCAAAACAGAGGAGGGTGGGGTGGGGGCCAGGAGCCGTATCAAAACAGAGGAGGTTGGGGTGGGGGGCCAGGAGCCGTATCAAAACAGAGGAGGGTGGGGTGGGGGCCAGGAGCCGTATCAAAACAGAGGAGGGTGGGGTGTGGGGGCAGGAGCCGTATCAAAACAGAGGAGGGTGGGGAGGGGGGCCAGGAGCCGTATCAAAACAGAGGAGGGTGGGGGCAGGAGCTGTATTAAAACAGACGAGGGTGGGGGCAGGAGCTGTATTAAAACAGAGGAGGGGCCAGGAGGGGGCCAGGAGCCATATCAAAACAGAGGAGGGTGGGGTGGGGGGCCAGGAGCCGTATCAAAACAGAGGAGGGTGGGGTGGGGGCCAGGAGCCGTATCAAAACAGAGGAGGGTGGGGTGTGGGGGCAGGAGCCGTATCAAAACAGAGGAGGGTGGGGAGGGGGGCCAGGAGCCGTATCAAAACAGAGGAGGGTGGAGTGGGGGGCCAGGAGCCGTATCAAAACAGAGGAGGGTGGGGGGTCAGGAGCCATATCAAAACAGAGGAGGGTGGGGTGGGGGCCAGGAGCCGTATCGAAACAGAGGAGGGTGGGGCCAGGAGCCGTATCAAAACCGAGGAGGGTGGGGTGGGGGGCCAGGAGCCGTATCAAAACAGAGGAGGGTGGAGGGGGGGGCCAGGAGCCGTATCAAAACAGAGGAGGGTGGGGTGGGGGGTCAGGAGCCGTATCAAAACAGAGGAGGGTGGAGTGGGGGGCCAGGAGCCGTATCAAAACAGAAGAGGGTGGGGTGGGGGGCCAGGAGCCGTATCAAAACAGAGGAGGGTGTGGGGGCCAGGAGCCGTATCAAAACAGAGGAGGGTGGAGTGGGGGGCCAGGAGCAGTATCAAAACAGAGGAGGGTGGGGTGGGGGGGTCAGGAGCCATATCAAAACAGAGGAGGGTGGGGTGGGGGCCAGGAGCCGTATCAAAACAGAGGAGGGTGGGGCCAGGAGCCGTATCAAAACAGAGGAGGGTGGGGTGGGGGGCCAGGAGCCGTATCAAAACAGAGGAGGGTGGGGTGGGGGGCCAGGAGCCGTATCAAAACAGAGGAGGGTGGGGTGGGGGCCAGGAGCCGTATCAAAAAAGAGGAGGGTGGGGTGGGGGTCCAGGAGCCGTATCAAACCAGAGGAGGGTGGGGCGGGGGGGCAGGAGCCGTATCAAAACAGAGGAGGGTGGGGTGGGGGCCAGGAGCCGTATCAAAACAGAGGAGGGTGGGGTGGGGGGCCAGGAGCCGTATCAAAACAGAGGAGGGTGGGGTGGGGGGTCAGGAGCCATATCAAAACAGAGGAGGGTGGGGTGGGGGCCAGGAGCCGTATCAAAACAGAGGAGGGTGGGGCCAGGAGCCGTATCAAAAAAGAGGAGGGTGGGGTGGGGTGGGGGGCCAGGAGCCGTATCAAAACAGAGGAGGGTGGTGTGGGGGGCCAGGAGCCGTATCAAAACAGAGGAGGGTGGGGTGGGGGGCAGGAGCCGTATCAAAACAGAGGAGGGTGAGGTTGGGGCCAGGAGCCGTATCAAAACAGAGGAGGGTGGGGTGGGGGGGCAGGAGCCGTATCAAAACAGAGGAGGGTGGGGTGGGGGCCAGGAGCCGTATCAAAACAGAGGAGGGTGGGGTGGGGGGCCAGGAGCCGTATCAAAACAGAGGAGGGTGGGGTGGGGGCCAGGAGCCGTATCAAAACAGAGGAGGGTGGGGTGTGGGGGCAGGAGCCGTATCAAAACAGAGGAGGGTGGGGAGGGGGGCCAGGAGCCGTATCAAAACAGAGGAGGGTGGGGTGTGGGGGCAGGAGCCGTATCAAAACAGAGGAGGGTGGGGTGGGGTGGGGGCCAGGAGCCGTATCAAAACAGAGGAGGGTGGGGGCAGGAGCTGTATTAAAACAGACGAGGGTGGGGGCAGGAGCTGTATTAAAACAGAGGAGGGGCCAGGAGTGGGCCAGGAGCCATATCAAAACAGAGGAGGGTGGGGTGGGGGGCCAGGAGCCGTATCAAAACAGAGGAGGGTGGGGTGGGGGCCAGTAGCCGTATCAAAACAGAGGAGGGTGGGGTGTGGGGGCAGGAGCCGTATCAAAACAGAGGAGGGTGGGGAGGGGGGCCAGGAGCCGTATCAAAACAGAGGAGGGTGGAGTGGGGGGCCAGGAGCCGTATCAAAACAGAGGAGGGTGGGGGGTCAGGAGCCATATCAAAACAGAGGAGGGTGGGGTGGGGGCCAGGAGCCGTATCAAAACAGAGGAGGGTGGGGTGGGGGGCCAGGAGCCGTATCAAAACAGAGGAGGGTGGAGTGGGGGGCCAGGAACCGTATCAAAACAGAGGAGGGTGGGGCCAGGAGCCGTATCAAAACAGAGGAGGGTGGGGTGGGGGGCCAGGAGCCGTATCAAAACAGAGGAGGGTGGAGTTGGGGGCCAGGAGCCGTATCAAAACAGAGGAGGGTGGGGTGGGGGGTCAGGAGCCGTATCAAAACAGAGGAGGGTGGGGACAGGAGCCGTATCAAAACAGAGGAGGGTGGGGTGGGGGGCCAGAAGCCATATCAAAACAGAAGAGGGTGGGGTGGGGGGCCAGGAGCCGTATCGAAACAGAGGAGGGTGGGGCCAGGAGCCGTATCAAAACCGAGGAGGGTGGGGTGGGGGGCCAGGAGCCGTATCAAAACAGAGGAGGGTGGAGTGGGGGGCCAGGAGCCGTATCAAAACAGAGGAGGGTGGGGTGGGGGGTCAGGAGCCGTATCAAAACAGAGGAGGGTGGAGTGGGGGGCCAGGAGCCGTATCAAAACAGAAGAGGGTGGGGTGGGGGGCCAGGAGCCGTATCAAAACAGAGGAGGGTGTGGGGGCCAGGAGCCGTATCAAAACAGAGGAGGGTGGAGTGGGGGGCCAGGAGCCGTATCAAAACAGAGGAGGGTGGGGTGGGGGGTCAGGAGCCATATCAAAACAGAGGAGGGTGGGGTGGGGGCCAGGAGCCGTATCAAAACAGAGGAGGGTGGGGCCAGGAGCCGTATCAAAACAGAGGAGGGTGGGGTGGGGGGCCAGGAGCCGTATCAAAACAGAGGAGGGTGGGGTGGGGGGCCAGGAGCCGTATCAAAACAGAGGAGGGTGGGGTGGGGGCCAGGAGCCGTATCAAAAAAGAGGAGGGTGGGGTGGGGATCCAGGAGCCGTATCAAACCAGAGGAGGGTGGGGCGGGGGGGCAGGAGCCGTATCAAAACAGAGGAGGGTGGGGTGGGGGCCAGGAGCCGTATCAAAACAGAGGAGGGTGGGGTGGGGGGCCAGGAGCCGTATCAAAACAGAGGAGGGTGGGGTGGGGGGTCAGGAGCCGTATCAAAACAGAGGAGGGTGGGGTGTGGGGGCAGGAGCCGTATCAAAACAGAGGAGGGTGGGGTGGGGTGGGGGCCAGGAGCCGTATCAAAACAGAGGAGGGTGGGGGCAGGAGCTGTATTAAAACAGACGAGGGTGGGGGCAGGAGCTGTATTAAAACAGAGGAGGGGCCAGGAGTGGGCCAGGAGCCATATCAAAACAGAGGAGGGTGGGGTGGGGGGCCAGGAGCCGTATCAAAACAGAGGAGGGTGGGTTGGGGGCCAGTAGCCGTATCAAAACAGAGGAGGGTGGGGTGTGGGGGCAGGAGCCGTATCAAAACAGAGGAGGGTGGGGAGGGGGGCCAGGAGCCGTATCAAAACAGAGGAGGGTGGAGTGGGGGGCCAGGAGCCGTATCAAAACAGAGGAGGGTGGGGGGTCAGGAGCCATATCAAAACAGAGGAGGGTGGGGTGGGGGCCATGAGCCGTATCAAAACAGAGGAGGGTGGGGTGGGGGGCCAGGAGCCGTATCAAAACAGAGGAGGGTGGAGTGGGGGGCCAGGAACCGTATCAAAACAGAGGAGGGTGGGGCCAGGAGCCGTATCAAAACAGAGGAGGGTGGGGTGGGGGGCCAGGAGCCGTATCAAAACAGAGGAGGGTGGAGTGGGGGGCCAGGAGCCGTATCAAAACAGAGGAGGGTGGGGTGGGGGGTCAGGAGCCGTATCAAAACAGAGGAGGGTGGGGACAGGAGCCGTATCAAAACAGAGGAGGGTGGGGTGGGGGGCCAGAAGCCATATCAAAACAGAAGAGGGTGGGGTGGGGTGCCAGGAGCCGTATCGAAACAGAGGAGGGTGGGGCCAGGAGCCGTATCAAAACCGAGGAGGGTGGGGTGGGGGGCCAGGAGCCGTATCAAAACAGAGGAGGGTGGAGTGGGGGGCCAGGAGCCGTATCAAAACAGAGGAGGGTGGGGTGGGGGGTCAGGAGCCGTATCAAAACAGAGGAGGGTGGAGTGGGGGGCCAGGAGCCGTATCAAAACAGAAGAGGGTGGGGTGGGGGGCCAGGAGCCGTATCAAAACAGAGGAGGGTGTGGGGGCCAGGAGCCGTATCAAAACAGAGGAGGGTGGAGTGGGGGGCCAGGAGCCGTATCAAAACAGAGGAGGGTGGGGTGGGGGGTCAGGAGCCATATCAAAACAGAGGAGGGTGGGGTGGGGGCCAGGAGCCGTATCAAAACAGAGGAGGGTGGGGCCAGGAGCCGTATCAAAACAGAGGAGGGTGGGGTGGGGGGCCAGGAGCCGTATCAAAACAGAGGAGGGTGGGGTGGGGGGCCAGGAGCCGTATCAAAACAGAGGAGGGTGGGGTGGGGGCCAGGAGCCGTATCAAAAAAGAGGAGGGTGGGGTGGGGGTCCAGGAGCCGTATCAAACCAGAGGAGGGTGGGGCGGGGGGGCAGGAGCCGTATCAAAACAGAGGAGGGTGGGGGCAGGAGCTGTATTAAAACAGACAAGGGTGGGGTGGGGGCCAGGAGCCGTATCAAAACAGAGGAGGGTGGGGTGGGGGGCCAGGAGCCGTATCAAAACAGAGGAGGGTGGGGTGGGGGCCAGGAGCCGTATCAAAACAGAGGAGGGTGGGGTGTGGGGGCAGGAGCCGTATCAAAACAGAGGAGGGTGGGGAGGGGGGCCAGGAGCCGTATCAAAACAGAGGAGGGTGGGGTGTGGGGGCAGGAGCCGTATCAAAACAGAGGAGGGTGGGGTGGGGTGGGGGCCAGGAGCCGTATCAAAACAGAGGAGGGTGGGGGCAGGAGCTGTATTAAAACAGACGAGGGTGGGGGCAGGAGCTGTATTAAAACAGAGGAGGGGCCAGGAGTGGGCCAGGAGCCATATCAAAACAGAGGAGGGTGGGTTGCTTGTGTGGGTGGGTGTCTCTGATGGGGGAGGTGCTTGCTGGTTGTGGTGGTTGTGGTGTTCTCTGGAAACTGTGAGGCGAGAGAAGAGAGGAGACAGACAGGGGAGAAAACAGGAAGCCAAGGGGGCCATATGAAAGATGAGTTGCTAAAATGACGCCGTAAATCTGTATTTTTCTCTTTCTCTATCTCTCCTCGTTCTCTCTCTGTATTATTCCTATTCTCTCTTCCACCTCCATTTTCTCCTTCTCTCCTAGGGCTGTAGCGTATGCATAATACCGTTGTGTATACCTTTGCTGCTGGCTTTTTGGACGCTTGTTTTTTCCTCATGAATAAATGCTCCCCCCATCTCTCTCCTATCAGTCCCATTAGATTCTGCTCCCCGCCTCTCCCTGCCAGAGCCAGACTATTGTGAGAACCCGCCAACACCCCCTCAGCCCCCCTCCCCTAGCGAGTACTGAAAGCAAAGGCTGAGGGATTTCTAGTTGGAAGGCACAGGGCAGTCCTTTAATTTAGAGGGGGACTCTCTGGATTCGTCCGCTGGGCTAGCGGTCCCTGATGGAGGCTGTTTACACGTGGTCTGGGTTTTGTAAAGCCGCGCTTGGCTTAGGTTGGCCACTTGGCCTGGCAGGATTGGGGGTCGGGCCTAAAGAAGTAGGATCTTAATTTGAGCAGCAAATTAAAATAATCCTGTAGCAACAAGAAATGTGAATTATTATACTGAAAAATAATATAAACGCAACATGTAAAGTGGATTATATGCAGTGCATTTGGAAAGTATTCAGACCCCTTGACTTTTTCCACATTTTGTTACTGTATAGCCTTTTTCTCAAATGTATTAAATACAATTTTTGCCTCATCAATACCTTATAATGGCAAAGCAAAAAACAGGTTTTTAGAAATGTTTGCAAATGTATTAAACATTTTAAAAACATGACCCTTTGCTGTGAGACAGGTGCATCCTGTTTCTATTGATCATCCTTGAGATTTTCTACAACTTGATTGGAGTCCACATGTGGTAAATGTAATTGATTGGACAGGATTTGGAGGCACACACCTCTCTATATAAGGTCCCACAGTTGACAGTGCATGTCAGAGCAGTGGCCCCGCCAGTGCCCGGGTATTTTGTATAGATTGATGAGTAACAAAATGTGGAAAAAGTCAAGGGGCCTGAATACTTTTTGAATGCACTGCATGTCGATTATAAATGTGGATTATAATTTATGGACATTTTTGTAGGGGGTAATACATTTTTCATAAGAGAAAATCAAGTCTGAAATTTAATAGTGGAAATTAAGAACTTCGTAAGCCTCTTTGAACCTCAAATACATGACAAGTTTTAAATGTCCTGCATTGCAGGAACGTTCTCCTGCAACACAGTGATCAAATTAAGATCCTTCATCTTTATATTGTTCTCTGGATGATTTACATGGCTCCGTGCTCCAGCTCCCTATAGTATGTCAGCTCCTCAGGTCCTCCCAAAGAACCACAGTGTCTGTCTAATGAAAAGAGCCCTATCTCTCTCCTATACGCTCTACTCTCTCTCTCTCTCTCCGCTCAGCTCTCTGCTTGTACAGCCATATCAGAGGTCCCCAGCTCAAATATAGTTTTACATCAGAGCCGGGGCCTTTTCTTTTCTTGGTCGATATCATTTCCGCCCGCAGAGCTTTTTTCTCCGAGCCTCCATCTTCAGCTGGATCAATACCTCCCTAATCCCCAGCCCTTGGTCTGACCCCTGGTAATCACCTGACTTCCCATGCAGCCCCCAGGCAAGGTCAAGGGTCAAATGGCTGTATAGATCTGAGCCTTTGATCAAATCAGAGTGCCCGGTGGTGCACTCGCATGCAGGTGCCAGGAAGGGTCAAGAGGAACTACTTTATATATCTTTGTTTTCTCTTCTCAAAGGTTGAGAAGGTTGAATGGTGGTGACAATGTTAGTCGAGTTGTGTAAAGGGTAGAAGCCCAGTGTTAGAGACCATGAACCCTGTGGTGCCGGTAGACTATTTACAGTGGAAAAACATAACCACTGGCCTCTCTCTTCCTTTCTATTCAAAAATGAAAATGTTTTGTTTGCTCCAGCTTTGGTTTACAGCAACTCAAGGCATTGTGCGCTCTTCCGTAGCGCGCCCAGAAGAGAGGTTTATTTGTTGCATTTTCCCCTTGTTTGTTATGCAATCAGAATAATCTCGGCGTCCTCTCGACCCCCCAGCCTCTACGATGACTCATCATCATGTTTAGACTGAGAGGGGCATGCAAGAAGCATCACCTCCATGAATTATGGATGTCTGAATCCTGTAGGAAGAAGTGCTTAACATGCTCTGTGGTGCTCTGTGATACCATGGAGACCTCCTGGGCTGCTGCTAACAACATGCCTGGTGGTTGGTGTCCTGGGGCACTAGGAGCGGTGGCAGAGGCAGGGTACCCCAGCAGGAACAATATCTGCATCCTAAATGGCACCCAATTCCCTTTATAGTGCAATACTTTTGACCAGGGTCAAAAGTAATGCACTATTAAGGGAATATAGTGACATTTGGGACGCACAAAATATATCCCACACCTCATCTCCGGAGCCACAGGAGGGAAATTGAGGTGGAGGAAATTGTGGTTGTTTCATGCGTAAAGCTACCATTGGATCCCAATGTATCTGGATGAGCCATTAGGCCAACACAGAGTGCCTCTGAGATCTCAAACAGTATGGAGTCTGTGCTTTTCACCATGCCCTCCAATAATAAACCAAAATGGCCATTTAAGACACTGTCTGAGGAGAACTGGCCCTGGATTTAGACCATTCTCTCTGACAACATGAAGATGCCCAACTGTCTCACCCTTTTGGCTTTTCAACCGTGAATATGAGGTCTTATCATAATCTGTGGGTGGTTAAGTATTTCTGAGACTATTTTTGTTTGGCTGAGGCACAAATATTGATAGTTTCAGTATAACCTCACAGTTACATTTTTGGAGAGAAAGCTGACAGTGAAATGTATGCACTACAAGCCTCCATTCTTGTTTTGCTTCCTTGTGGATATCACACAGCCAGGGTGGCCCCAATCAGTATTCAGGCAGACAGCCCCCAGCAGACATTGATGCTGTGCCAGTATTTATGTTGCCGGGCAAGTTTCTCCCTCTCGTTCCAAGGCAAATTCATTGCAAGTCTCTTCAGAATATGACAGGTGGAACTGTGTGATTAATTTGGGCAGTCGTTTTTAATGTGCTCCGGGATGCACAACTCTTATTGTCTTCCCCCCCACACACGTCTATTACGAAATCTGCCAGAAAAATGTCAGGAATAATCATCCGGTTGGTTCCACCCCTGTCTCCTGTCTCGTCCTCAGCCCCGCTGCTTCATTCCAGGTCTGAGATATGAGGTTGTCATGGGGCTAGCCTAGCACTAAGACCCAGTCTGGACTGCTGTTTCTCTGTCTGAATAAATCTCCCACTCCCAACGTGTTGAAAGCTGCGTAAATGTCAAAACCATGCGTTTTTTGGTGTGGAGGAGAGGGATGGGGGAGGCTGGGGGAGAGGAGAAGGATGGGGAGGCTGGGGGTGAGGAAGGGGTAGGGGGGCAGAGAGACTGAACCATCCCGTAAAGCTAGTCCCTGGTTACATGCAGTTGCCAGGTGCAGATGTTGCTGCTCACTCTGCCTGCCTCCGAACCGGTAGCCAGGTATTCTCTCTCTTCTCTCCTTTTTTTTTTGTTGGATGGGGGTTGTTTTTGAATATCCATGAGAGGGCAAACCTACTGGGGCCTTGCTCCTGTCAGGGAACTTTGTGAGCAACATATCTCTCGGCTTTTAACAATGTCCCCTCTGACTGGTCCAGCCTGCCTTCATGCTGTTGGTGTGTTTGTGGTTTTGCATTTTCACCATTTGGCTAATGTGTTCCCTCTTCTCGCTTGGCACTAGCTGGCTACTAAAGTACAGAGGATGTTCTCTCAGTTCAACAGTGAGGGAAGGGCGAGTGCTGCTCTACCCAGCCACTTTACATACCATATTGTTCAGGATGGCATTGGCCCAATTAGAGCTGTCCCCGACAACAACAAAAAATCTTGGTCGGCCGAGAGTCGTCTGTTCTTTAAAATGTGTATTTTTCCATATATAGACAAACACACCCTATGTTTGAATAAAATCAACTATATATAGGCTACAGTACTTTGCCTGATTCTTTAAGTACTGCAATTAAAAAGTATGACACACAAATTACTAAGGAGGGAGACAGAGATCAATATAGCCTAACCAGTTAAAAAGAACTGTTCCCGACCCGAACCACCCCCTCCCGCTGCCCGCTGCTGCTGGCCTTTGCAGATTCCGACATTATGCTCCAGAAGTTGCCGGTTATAGGCCACACCAGTGGTCGGCAACCTTTTCCATTTGGAGTGCCAAGTTATCCTACCATTTCTACTGATCTGCGTGCCAGTTACGATTTACATATGCACATTTTCATGGAACAGTTTTATTTCATTTATAAAACATTCTTCATATCTCAAAATCAATTTCATGTGGTTAATCAACATTCTATCTAAATGAAAATGATAGAAATCTAAAAGTAACTTCTATTGCCAATATGTAAAAATAGCCTACACAGCCAACAAATAATAACATTGCAGTCCACAGGTAAAAATAGCCTACACAGCCAACAAATAATAACATTGCAGTCCACAGGTAGAAAATATCCTGATAAAAATAAATATCCTATGAATCACATTGACTATACATACAAGGAGCTTGAAACATTGTATCAACTATTAACTTGAGTTTCCTGTGGGCCAGTGAGTTCCGGACTGACGGACAGACAGACACAGCTGCAGGGTATTTGCGCAAGGCATAATAAGTAATCAGGAAGGCCTTTTTGTATGCCATTTCCACAGGATCAGAGCATGACATTTTTTCCGATTTCATGCTGAGTAGTAATCAAAAGTGAGAGAGCTGGAAAGATGTTTCAAATAGGCTACGTTGAGGAACTATTGTCATTCTCTATGGATGTAAAAACAGACTTAGTTTACTTGCTTTGAGAAGCTCCACGGTGAGTTAAGACATTCAGAAATAGTATCAGAACCCCAAATGGGCACATTTTTTAATCCTACATTTGTGCATCGGCCAGGTAGTCTAGTTACATGCATAATCAGGTGTGTGTCCTTACTCAACTTTGACAGGAGCGCTCCAAACAGAAGACAATGAATAAATTGACAACTCATAAATGGAATGAAATAAACCATTGCTTTTTTGTGTACCCTAGATTTTTGTTTCGACTCCTACAATGACAACGGTAAGACTGTTATAACAATATATTGAATGCATTAACAGAAATTACCATAACCAAACAAACATTGTAGATGACAAATGATGGTAATTATTGGTAAATGTACTACTGGTGATGCTTGTGTGCCATCCCCGTGGCCTTCACAATGGATTAGTCCACTCAGACAGGCGTGAATCAGACAGGTGTCTCTTGTCCCACAGTTGTGTCAAGTTGGCTGGATGTGCTTTGGGTGGTGGACCATTCTTGATTCACACTGGAAACTGTTGAGCGTGAAAAACACAACAGTGTTGCAGTTCTTGACACATACCGGTGCGCCTGGCACATACTACCATACCCCATTTAAAGGCACTTCACCCTCGGAATGGTACACATACACAAACCATAATACACAAACCATGTGTCTCAAGGCTTAACAATCCTCCTTTAACCCATCTCCTCCCCTTCATCTACGCTGATTTAATTGGATTTAACAGGTGACATCAATAAGGATTCACAGCTTTCGCTGACTATGTCATGGAAAGAGTAGGTGTTCTTAATATTTTGTACACTCAGTGTAGACTCAGCAAAGGCCTATAATACTATGTAGTAATAGCCTGGAGCCATGCTAGCCAAACACCTCCCTGATAGAACCCCTCCATCTCCTCTATGTTTTTAGTGTTTTGTTCTCACTTTTCACTTGCCTCTCCTACCCAAGTGAGAACACCTTTCCAGAAAATGAACTCTCACATGCAAAATCATGTGAAAACAAGTGTTTTTTGAACAGTTCACATGTTTTCATGTGCATTTTCATGTTATCACATGTTGCTTTAAACATTGTCACATGTTATCACATTAACTTCACATTAGATCACGTGTTTTTGGAACCATTCACGTGTTCACATGTGAAATTCATGTGTTTTTATCCATAAGGGTAACTCCATCTTTTACAGTCTGCTGCAGGAGATGTTTCTTAACGGTTTGGCTGTGGGGGGATGACAGCTCTGCTTTGCTATTTTGCTATTCTTTTCCTCCTTATCCTTCTCCTACTATCTAGTCCTCTGTGGCCTCCTCATCCTCTACTCGCATTCTCATCCTCAGTGAGACCATCCTGCAGGTCTGCGCTTGGGCATTTCAGCTGCAGCCAGAATCCTCCTATTCTGTTCATCTCCAATGCCCATGCAGGTTTTTAGCTCGGCTCCAACAATAACAGTGGGAACTAGCATTACTGTGTGAGGAGCCCGGCTGTTGTGGTGCACACTAAGAACACATTTCTCCCAGGTCCCTGGGTACGATCTCAAACCAGGATCTATTTACTTCCAGGCTCATTATCGACAGGAAAATCAAGCAAGGAGAAAGGCTGGTGTTTTTTGTTTTGTTTTAAAAATGACTGAGTGCTAAAAGAGAAAGACAAATGTTGCTTCATTACAGGTTGTGCTGAGCCAGTAACAGGCTCATCTATGTAGAAATATGTGACAATCAATTTGCTGAGAACCCCCGGCGCTGAATGGGAGAGTGATTGACAGGGGGCCTAAGCCACTTGTAGTTCTGTAATGCCCTGTACCTTTAATGAATGTATTTTGACAAGTAAAGCCCTGGAATTATGGTTTGTAAACATTCCCCTGAGAATGTCTTTCTCTAATCCTGAACTCACTCTCACACGCATGCACATGCACGCGTACATACATAGACACGTGCACAAACAAATACACACATAATTGATTGTACACAATGGAACATTCACATAGGCTTTGTGTTGTAAAATGACATTCTAATGTCAAGGCCTTTTGATTATCCTATCTTTCCCTCTCTTTCTGTTTCTCTTTCCCTCTCTTTCTGTTTCTGTTTCTCTCAGAATCCCTCTTTCTCTCTCTCTCTGTATCTCTTTCTCTCTCTGAATCTCTCTTTCTCTCTCTAAATCTCTCTTTCTCTCTCTGAATCTCTCTGAATCTCTCTGAATCTCTCTTTCTCTCTCTGAATCCCTCTTTCTCTTTCTCTCTCTGAATATCTTTTTCTCTCTGAATTTCTCTTTCTCTCTCTGAATCTCTCTTTCTCTCTCTGAATCCCTCTTTCTCTTTCTCTCTCTGAATTTCTCTTTCTCTCTCTGAATTTCTCTTTCTCTCTCTGAATCTCTCTTTGTTTGTTTGTTTCTCTGTTTCTGTTTCCCTCTCTGAATCGCTCTTTCTGTTTCTCTTTCTCTCACTCTCTCTCTTTCACTCACTGCCTCTGAATAGTTATGTCCCCTCTTTTTTATCGACCTGACCTCCAGTTTAAATGTCTCAGCTCCCCTTCTCCTGTAAGAATGGTTCAATATGGGAGTTTAGGAGTTCACCATGGCCTTAAGATGTTATATAGACAGATATAACAACCACACACACACACAGTCACTCATGTCATGTTGAGCCACAGAATCTCTTGACTTACCTCTGTCCCCAGTCAGGAGAAGTCTTCTGAATGAGATGATTTAAGGGCAGTGTAGCTCTCTGGAGAGATCTTGGCCTCTGGGCGGTAGTATACCTGGGTTCAAATACTATTTGAAATGATGTCAAAAAATTAGGCTGGGCTTGATTGAGTTTGCCAGGGGCAATAGAACCAATAGAGCCGTCACAAAAGTGCAAACGCACCAATCTAGCACTCCAGGCAGGAGTAAACGCTAAACGTTTTTGATAGATTTTGAATAGTATTTGAATCCAGGTCTGGACTGTAGTGCTGATTGCTCCGCGTTACTTAATTCTACATTTAGACCCACCATGCTACAACACAATGGACCGCTGTGTCTCCTTTGACCCAACGTCTCCCTTTGTGCCGGAGCTCTGAAAAGCAGTTAAACCAAATAAAGAGGGGCACTTAAATATGTTGCCACAGAAACTTCATTGACAGATTGAAGCCAGGCAGGCAGTGTTTTTCAGGGGGCCTTCTCTTCTCTATGGCTCTTTGCGTGAATAGCTTTTTTCTTTTCTCCCTGGCTCCCCCACTGTGAGGTCCAGGAGGTCTCACCAACCGGTCCACTCCTATTTCCACAACTTCACTTCCCATTGTAGTGTGAGAGGGGCGGCCTGGACGAACATTTATTCACTTTAAACACCTAATGAACGTGAGAAACGGAAGTAGAGAAGAAATGAGAGAAGAGCTTCTGTGCCTTGTAAAGGAATGCTAGTCATGCAGGACACAGGTGGCTATAGAGGTTGTGGCATTCTACAGAATTAGGATCTTAGTTTTATCACTTTTGGTGATGAGAATTTTCCTGCACATAAGGAAATGCAGATGAGCTTCATAATTGACATAAATACCCTGAAAACCCGTTTTAACACACAGTTATATTAACAATATTGCACTTTTCATGTAGCCTAATTTTGGCCAGCTTAACCACTGATCAAACAACATTATGGACTAAATGTTCAAATCCTGTTGCTGCAGGATTATATTGCTGTGACAATACTGATCTAATTAAGATCCATACCATACCTATATACATTATACTACATCTGTATAAACCATATGCAGTATACTATACCATAATTGCACATTTGCATTTTAAAACTTGTAGTCCTTTTCAGAATCAGACTTGAAATGCATTAATGTTAGCATACTAATGAAAAATGTAGTTTATAGGATATTATGATCTAATGATGTGTGGAAAGCACAAATGATAAATTCACATCCTAATCAAAATAATAATGGACAAGTTTCTGTTGGATGAAAAACCTTTATACTCTATAACACTGCTTATTATTCTTCAGGGTTTTTTTTCAACCTTTTGTAAACCATTGTATTTGCACAGAAAACTCCAGAGTAGTTTTATTATATTATATTGTGTACTGCTTTTAAACCTTGAAAACTCTCAAACGCCACACTTTTCTCCCTTCATCTTCCCTTGTTTGTGTTGAAAGCTGTCACTGAACAAGAAGTCACGTAAAAATAACATATGCACTGATTATGAGTTTGTTGGTGGTGGTGGTTGGGGGGATAAAATGAATAATTCCTTATGTTTTCCTTTCTCTTCCCTTGTAGTGTGACAGCGAGAGTGACGTTGATGACAAGGTAAGACTTCTTTCTGTTTATTTTCCCCACCACATGAAGTGTACGTGAGGAGTTGTGAATAACACATGGGTTCCTGACTGAAGAAGAAGAAACAGCCTTCGGTTAAAGGGAAGAGGAGAATAACAGACTACTAGATGAGGATGAGTAGGAAAGAAACTGACAAGGAACACAGCTCAGTAAGGTATATATTTGCTCTGTTAGTTTTTCACAACGCAAATGATAACGCTGCTTTTATAGGAGTAAGAGAATGTTGCGTCTTTTCAACTCCTTAAACCTGTTAATGACACCCTCAGCCTGTGCACAACGTATATCACATTTTACATACAGTACAACAATGTGATACAGAGAAGAACCTGCTTTTAGAATATAGATCATAAATCGTAAACAGTGCATTCGGAAAGTATTCAGACCCCTTGACTTGGTTCACATTTTGTTTTACATTACAGCCGTATTCTAGAATGGATTAGATCTTTTTTTCTCAGCAATCTACACACAATACTCCATAATAACAAAGCAAAACAATGTTTTTGAAATATCACATTTACAACTATTCAGTCTTTACTCAGTACTTTGTTGAAGCACCTTTGGCAGTGATTAAAGCCAAGAGTCTTCCTGGGTATGATGTTACACGCTTGGCACACCTGTATTTGGGGAGTTTCTCCCATTCTTCTCTGCAGATCCTCTCAAACCCTGTCAGGTTGGATAGGGAACGTCGCTGCACAGCTACTTTCAGGTCTCTCCAGAGATTTTCAATCGGGTTCAAGTCCTGGCTCTGGCTGGACCACAAGAACATTCAGAGACTTGTTCCGAAGCCACTCCTGTGTTGTCTTGACTGTGTGCTTAGGGTCATTGTACCTGTTGGAAGGTGAACCTTCAACTCAGTCTGAGGTCCTGAGCGCTCTGGAGTAGGTTTTCTTCGAGGATCTCTCTGTACTTTGCTAAGTTCATCTTTCCCTCGATCCTGACTAGTCTCCCAGTCCTTGCCGCTGAAAAACATCCCCACAGCATGATGATGCCACCACCGAGCTTCCCCAGTAGGGCTGGTGCCAGGTTTCGTCCAGATGTGACGCTTAGCATTCAGGCCAAACAGTTCAATCTTGGTTTCATCAGACCAGAGAATCTTGTTTCTCATTGTCTGAAAGTCTTTTAGGTGCCTTTTGGCAAACTCCATGCAGGCTGTCATGTGTCTATTACTGAGGAGTGGCTTCTATCTGGCCACTCTACCATAAAGGACTGATTGGGGGAGTGCTGCAGAGATAGTTGTCCTTCTGGAAGGTTCTCCCATCTCCACAGTGGAACTCTGGAGCTATGTCAGAGTGACCATCTGGTTCTTGGTCACCTCCCTGACCAAGGCCCTTCTCCCATGATTGCTCAGTTTGGCCTGTAGGCCAGCTCTAGGAAGAGTCGTGGTTCCAAACTTCTTCCATTTAAGAATGAGGGAGGCCTCTGTGTTCTTGGGGACCTTCAATGCTGCAGAATGTTTTAGTACACTTCCCCAGATCTGTGTCTCAACACAATCCTCTCTCGGTGTTCTACGGCAAATTCCTTCGACCTCATGGCTTGGTTTTTGCTCTGACATGCACTGTCAACTGTGGGACCTTATATAGACAGGTGTGTGCCTTTCCAAATCATGTCCAATCAATTGAATTTACCACAGGTGGACTCCAATCAAGTTGTAGAAACATCTCAAGGATGATCAATGGAAACAGGATGCACCTGAGCTCAATTTCGAGTCTGAGGTCCTGAGCAAAGGGTATGAATGTTTATGTAAATAAGGTATTCCTGTTTTTTCTTATAATACATGTGCAAAAAAATGTATTATAAAATTGTGATTATGGGGTATCGTGTGTAGATTGATGAGGATTGTTATTTTTTTAATCTATTTTAGAATAATGCTGTAAAAATTCAAAGGGTCTGAATACTTTCCCAATGCACTGTATATCACACTTTTATGTAGGTTTGAACATCATATTCAAATTCATTTCATGCATGAAAATACACTACTGCTTTCCCTAATATCCTAGTGATCGCATTGCAACTTGTATCACAGTCTTTATGTTGTTAAATGACAGATTTCCAAGTTGCCATCAGTTAGAAATCATTTGTCAGCCTGTTTGACAGCTGTTGGTGAGTGCCTATAGAGTATTTGTAGTAATACCAATTTCACAACTGAACACTTGTTTATCTACGTCTTATGGGGTGGCTGGCTCCTTCATCTATGGCTGCTACCAGCACCAGCACCACCAGCCAATCCACCATGAACCTCCAATGGGAGCCTCACACATCTTAATTCCCCCGCAGTTTAGCAATTACCCCCTGGTAAATGAATGAGATAGCATGTCTAATCTCCTGTAAGCTTAGCTCCCAGTTCTGTGGAAATGTCTGCGGCTCTGCTCACCCTATAAATAATACATTGATAGCAGCAGCATCATTTGCATTAACTGTAGCTTTGGCAAGTAAATAGGCTTTTATCTCTTCATTGAAACAAAAAGTGAGGGAAGTCAGGGAAGAGAAGGGGAGCCTCTCTCTCACCCGTCAGTTTGACATGACAGGAAGTGGGGTTTTCAGGGTATGTCAGTTTCCATACAGCTCCCTTGCATCACTATGGGGGAGGAGGGGGGGAAGGGGAGGAACTACCCTACAGACAGAATATCCCCACTCCGTATCCTCAGGTAAACCCGCCCACCCTCCCTGCTGTTCTGTGTCCATACCCACCCTCCCTCCCGCTGTTCTATGTCCATACCCCACCTCCTACCCCTGCACCTGCCACATGTAACGTTCATTGCTAATTTGCTGCATGGGAAATAGGAATGTCATATGGTTTATGCTGGTGGATTGCATTAACTACGTAGGTGTTGTTCACAACATGTGAAAGCAATTGCAAAATTGCTGCAGATTCTGTGTGTTTTCTCTCTCTCTCAATTCAATTCAAGGGGCTTTATTGACATGGGAAACACATGTTAACATTGATAAAGCAAGTCTCTCTCTCTCAAGGCTAATCCATCAGAATCTGGGTTTTGTGTATTTAGTGAAAGCATAGGGAATGGGGTGTGGTTGGTTCATATAAGTGCAGCAGTCTTGGGTTTGACTGGTGGTGGTTAACTTTTACCAGGCCGTCTGTCCATGGGGCTTGTGAAAAATGTGCCAACGTCCATAGAAACCAGACAGAGCTTACGCCCATCCCAATGAGGCCGTTGTGAATTCCTAAAGTGCTACTCTCTGAAAGGGCACCATATCTTTCATGTTCATTACATGTTCAACAAATCCAAGATGGCAGCATGTCAAGTCGTTTGTCTGTGACTAGTACATTTTAACCTACTACTAACCTATTTATTTATGGTGGAGTAACTTCCTTGTTGTGTAGTGCAAACTATTTTGTTTTTGCTGGTGTAAAGATCACAGGTCCTCCTCATCTCGGCACTTCATTACTTGAAGTTGACCAAAGTAACCCTATCTCTGGCTGGCCTGAGTTCCTTCTTCATCCGCGTGTCTCGTCCAAGCTGCTCCTTTGTGCTCTTCGCCTGGCTGGCCTGAGTTCCTCCTTCATCCGCGTGTCTCGTCCAAGCTGCTCCTTCGTGCTCTTCGCCTGGCTGGCCTGAGTTCCTTCTTCATCCGCGTGTCTCGTCCAAGCTGTTCCTTTGTGCTCTTCGCCTGGCTGGCCTGAGTTCCTCCTTCATCCGCGTGTCTCGTCCAAGCTGCTCCTTCGTGCTCTTCGCCTGGCTGGCCTGAGTTCCTTCTTCATCCGCGTGTCTAGTCCAAGCTGCTCCTTCGTGCTCTTCGCCTGGCTGTCAGTGGCAGCTCAACAATCCCCAACCCGTTCTCTCATTCGACCTCAACACCCAATCTACTCACACGCGCAAATACTCACATCCAGACTCATACATACACGCTGTCCCTCTCTCCCCTTACCTTCGTTGGCCTCTCTTTTTTTACATTTGTCAGAGAAAATGACAATTTTCGTGGTATTGCTTTGTGCACTGACTTTACTGAACTCTGGACAAAACAAACATTGTCGCTGGGTGAGTACATCTGACAATGTGCTCTCCCGTCCATTAGACATTTTGTCTGCGGGAACTCTCTCTTTTTCACTCGGTCCACTCGTCCAAGTGCAGATGCATTTGTGGCATGATGTGAACAGTACGAACTTGTGTCACTACCAAAGTAATGGTTTTAAATGACTGTTTTTTATTGTCTGGAAACTCACTTCTAGAATTCGCTTGCAGTAGGTCTCTTAAAGAAGAGATGCCATGCAAGGTTATTAAACAGAGGTGCCTAGTTATTCTTATTTTGTTGATATCAGGTAACGTGCAACCTAACCCTGGCCCTGATATGCAATGTCTCCAAACCCCCTCTGATTTTAAATGTAGATCTAGTTTAGGTATGTTTCATTGAAATGTATGAAGCCTGTTGTCAAAAATTGATGGGGTTATGATTTGTGCTAAATCAACTGATGCTGATGTAATTGTGTTTTCTGAAACCTGGCTCAGCAAGTATGTTCTTGAGGAGGATATTTGTATAAATGGTTACAATGTTTATCACACTGATCGAGTTAAGAAAGGTGGGGATGTGGCTATATACACCATGTAACTGATAAATACCTTGTAAATGTGGCTATATACACTATGTAACTGATAAATACCTTGTAAGTGTGGCTATATACACTATGTAACTAATAAATACCTTGTAAGTGTGGCAAAGTCTGAAACTATTTGTAAACAGTTGGAATTTCTTGCTTTGAATATTGAGGTTTCAAAGGGTCTCTCTATAACTGTGATTGGCTGTTATAGACCCCCTCTGCTCTCTGTATCTGTGATTGGCTGTTATAGACCCCCCTGTGCTCTCGGTGATGCATTTTCTTCTTTGACGCACCTTATGTCTAAACTTCTTTACAGTGAAATGATCTTGATTGGTGATCTCAACTGGTGTTGGTTAAAGCCGGTGTCTGATGTTTTAAAAATGTTTTGTAATTCTATGAATCTTACCCAGTTGATTAACTCAATCACTCGCCCAAATCTTAAATGCCCAGATAAATCTACCCTGATTGATTTGATATTGACAAATGTTCCACATAAATATTCTACGGTTGTTGTTTTTGTAATGATTTAAGTGACCATTGTGCTGTTAGAAATACTAAGGTTCCTAAGACAAACCCACGTTTTATTCGTAAGAGAAATGTGAAGTGTTTTAATGAGCAGGCTTTCTTTCATGATTTGTTTTATTTTGACTGGAGCAGATTGAGTTTATTCCTGATGTGGAAACTGCCTGGAAATTCTTTCATGATGATTTTTTCCAAATAGTAAACAAACATGCCCCATTCCGCAGGTTCAGGGTTAAAGGGCGGGATAATCCATGGTTTTATTCTGAGCTGTCTTGTATTATTCACGACCATAATCTAGCCTGGGCTAAAGCAAGGAAATCATGTTCTGATGCTGATTGGCTTATTTTTAGGCAGTTACGAAACAAGTGTTATTTTCTTCTCAGGAAGGCCAAGTCTGAATATTTTATGTCTGTTACCACTGATAACCTGAATGACCCTAGAAAGTTTTGGAAGGCTATTAAGTCTATGTCTGGTAACAACAATGTTAATGAATTACCGTCATGTGTTTTGAAGGACTCTGTTGCTGTATATGACAAAACTGAAATGCTGAATTGTTTCAATGAGCACTTTGTATCATCTGGTAGGCTGTTTGATTCAGTGTCCTCTGTCTCTGTACAACCCTGTGTGGATGAACCAGTGAGAGCTGGTCAAACTTTTAGCTTTTTGCCATTCTCAGTGCAGGTGGTACATAAAGCCCTGAAATCCTTAGATCAGAGAAAGCCTGCAGGTCCTGATCTTTTGGATCCCTACTTTTGAAATCTGGCAGCTGATTTCATAGCTGAACCACTTACATATCTGTTCAATCTAACCCTGGAATGTAATGAAATCTGGAAATCAGCATTTGTCCTACCACTTTTAAAAGGGGGAGATCCGACTCTTAAATAATTATAGGCCAATCTCAAAGCTGTCACCCCTGGTGAAAATACTTGAAACCTTTGTGAATGAACAGCTAAAAGAGTTTTTATTTACTAACTCTATTTTATCAATGTACCAATCGGGCTTCAGTAAGAAGCATAGCACAATTACAGCAGCCATGAAGGTTTTAAATGATATCACTGAAGCCCTTGACAAAAAACAGCACTGTGTCTCACTTTTTATTGATCTCTCTAAGGCTTTTGATACAGTTGTTCATGCTATATTAAGGCAGAGATTGTCGAGTGTCGGTCTTTCAGAGCATGCAGTTGCATGGTTTGCTAACTATCTGTCTGAAAGAACTCAGTGCACTCAATTTGATGGGCTTATGTCTGTTAAATGATCTGTCTTTAATGGTGTGCCCCAAGGCTCTGTACTTGGTCCTCTCTTATTCACTATTTATATAAATGATTTAGACAAAAATGTCCAAAATGCACAACTTCATTTTTATGCTGATGATACTGTTATTTACTGTTGTGCCTCGTCTCTTACAAAAGCTTTCCAGAACATGCAAACTGCTTTTTATACTGTTCAACATACCTTGTGTCAATTGAAGCTTATCCTCAATACTGACAAAACTAAGCTAATGGTGTTTTCTAAAGCAAGAAATAGACCTCTGAACCTTTCACCTATTACTACCTGCCAGGGCAATGAGATTGAGGTTGTAACCTCATATAAATATCTTGGAATTTTAAATGATGATGGCCTCTCTTTTAAATTGCATATTCAACAACAAAATATTGAAGCTGAAATTGGGATTTTGTTTTTAGGAATAAGGCCTGTTTTTCATTTGAAGCCAGAAGGAGGCTAGTATCAGATACATTTATGCCTTTACTAGACTATGGGGATATTTTATATATGAATGCTTCCGCTCAGTGTTTGAGATCAATTGACACCCTTTACCATGGCACTTTGAGATTTATTTTCAACTGCAAAACCCTTACCCACTACTGCACTTTGTATACCAGGTTGTCTGGCCTTCTCTAGTCACTCGTAGGCTCAGGCACTGGTATATTTTTTATTTACAGAGCCATTTTGGGTTTACTACCTTTTTATTTGGGCATTTTTATTGTTCAGAAATGTGGTGAGTACTCTCTTCGTTCGCTGGACTTTATCCTGCTAACTGTTCCAAATGTCTGAACTGAATTTGGTAAAAGGGCTTTAATGTACTCTGCACCATCGTCTTGGAACACCTTACAAAATACTTTTAAACTGGAAGATCTTGTCCCGATTGGTGTTTTTAAATCACTGATGAATGATCTTGAGACTGATTCCCTGACTTGTCAATGTTTTTAATTAGCTGTTTATGATTTTGTTATACTCTTGTGAATTCTATGGTTTTTACTAGATTACTTGTAGTTTTTCATGTTGTTTGTCTGTAATTTTTGTAATGACTTGGTG